>NC_135867.1:27973141-28065641 GCF_031162955.1 Sander vitreus
GGTGCGTTTTTTTTTAAAGGCAGCTGATGGTGAGTCACAGAGCTTTGCTCACACACACACGCACACACATACACACACACACACACACACTCAAAACAGGATATTTTGCACCATTAACAGTATGCCCCTAGTCTTTGTCATGTAAATCTTGTCTCACTCTATGTATGTTCTGTCACATCCATCTGTGGTAAATCAGCTGAAAAAAAGAAAATCCCACAGTCTGCTCTTGCTTTTAGCATCACCATTTATTAATTAATTTTTTTTTTTTATAACTTATTATTTAATAAATTTAAAGTTTTGGTCCCTTAATAATACGCATGTGTTACAGTAATAATAATCTTTAGTAAATAGTGATGCTATGAGCAAGAGCAGAGTTCAGGATTTTTCTTTTTTTCCAAGTCCATTCTTCATTATGAACATCATTTTGTAAGTACAGACAATATTTACTCATCCACTGGTTTCTTCAAAATGTTCTCTTATCTGTTTTTTTTGTATTGTTCATATATGTTATTCTTTCTGTAAAAGGACATCTGCATCAGCCTCACACACACACATAAATAAACTGATCAGAGGGATATATGTTACTGCTCCAAATGGGCTGTGGGATTATACAAAAGATCTGTGGTAGCATTGGCCCTGCACACCGTCATATCCCCTGATTACAGTTCACACGATGTTGGGGCTGTGGTGTTGTCTAGAATGAGCCAAATAAAGTCAGTACTATTAGGAGGTGTTACTGATGGCCCTTTGTAATGAATCTTGTCCCCTTGGTTGTTAGGAAAATCAATTGCAAACCTGCTCTTTTATGTTGCATTTGATGCGTAGCGCTCCTGGTACTAGGTAGGTGCTCTAATGCTTTCAAATAACGAGGCACAAATGGCTCATCATGTTGGGAAAGTGGGACGCCCTTTTGTTCCGTGTGTTAGCATTTTTACACACAATCATGTCCAGAATTGTTCACTATAATCACTTCCCATTGACTCAGCAACATTACCTCTACTGTGGCTGTATTACAGCTGATTATACATATTAAATATGTTTGCAGCATTGCTATTCCTCTAAAAATAACTTACAACAAGAGATGATAGAAACGTCATGTTTTACATGACCAACTCGCAAGCAAATGATCTCATTAGATATTGCAGCAAATCTTTATATTAATGTACATAATCTGGTTTATTAGTAGAAGGATCATATAAATACCAGTTTCCCTAATAAATGATAAAATGCAGGCGATGGTGATAAATCTTCATGTTGGAAAAATGCATAATTAACAGTTGGCTTGTATATAAAATACCTCCTATTCATTTTGAAAATGATATGTCATCCATAATGTTCCAACCTTATCTTTAAAAAAGTTCTGGTGTCAAGTCCCTCTACGGACCAAAGTACGGAGTAGCTGGAGAGGTGCCAGTTCACCTCCTGGGCACTGCCAAGGTGCTCTTGAGCAAGGCATCATACCCCCCCCCCAATTGCTCAGGGTGCTGGTCCAGCACTGGCAGCCCACTCACTCTGACATCTCTCCATTAGTGCATGAATAGGTCCTTAGCATGTGTATGTGTGTATTTCAAGCCTGTGTGTAGTGATTTCTAACAAAAACAGAAAATTGAAACAATTTGTGGTGCCCTTAAACACTTTTTTCCTAATGTTTCTGAATTATAATGTATTAAGGTGTTTTATTTTAAGACTTCACATTTGACATTCTGAATGCTAATCATATCTTGTTGGGTATGTTGAAAGGAGGTTTGCACATTTTAGGATACATTTGTATGTCGCTTCTATCCAGCGATAGGGATGTTTAGTTCCTCTGCTGCACAGAAGGGCACTAAACATCCCTCATGCACTGCCATTCTTTTCCACTCTAGCTGGTTTCTTATCAAATGTCAGCAGTCTCTTAATTAGTCTGCTTACAGAGAAGTCACAATTGTCTTTGGGAAGCCTATTCTGGGCATCTCATCCAGGGATGATTTCATATCGCAATTAGAGGTGTTGTCAACAATGATGGTCAGTGGTTTGTTATGAAATCATTTGCACCGGGGAATTTAATAATTGCTTGAATGTTACCCTGTAGCATGTCAGCATTAATTAACAATACAGTGTGGGGCTGTGCGAGGGAGGGGATGACTATGTGACCACACTGGATCAGAAGCAGAGGACAGGGGAGAGGCCACAGACGTGACTTCAGATAACAGAACAGTCTGGAAAATCCATTTTTTGCATTGTTTTTGTGATGAATAATATTCCATGCCATTAACCCCAGAACTTGGAAGCCAGAGCTGGAAATTATGTCACACCCCAGTTGAAACAATTCCCTTTACAAGTCGGATTTTTCATTGTGGGGTTAGCTCTAGCCAGGTTAGCCTTAGTTAGCAATACCAGTTGATAACAACGGACCACGCTGTTTCACGCAAACAGCGTTAACACATGTCCACAGATAGAAGTTGGACAGGACTGTGTGTACGACTGAGTCAGACACTACTCTATATCCACAACGTTTCATTTCCTGGCTTTGTTCAGGTGCCACCAGAAATTCCACCAGATGTCTTTCATTTCTGCCGGATGTCCGTTACCTTAGTGTATACCGACACACAATGCACCCTTTGTGTTGGCGTTCTAACCTCAGGTGGATTTGTGAGGACTATGGTTAACTGCTCCTCAGATCTCTGCAGGGTAAATCCAGACAGCTAGCTAGACTATCTGTCCAATCGGAGTTTTCTGTTGCACGAGTAAAACTACTTTAGAACGTACACATGTTCCACCAAAACAAGTTCCTTCCTGAGACTATTTAGCACCGTTGCTCCATCCTGTAGTGGTGTAGTCTACATGATACGCAGTATACCCACTAAGAAAGCTCCAGGATTTCCATATACCCACTTAAAAATGTCCAATGACACGCAACAACATACTTTCCATCAAAGTTTTGATATATTTTGAATTGTCATCTGTGTTTCTTCTTCTTCACATAAATACATAATACGTATTATATAAATAAATAATACGGTGGAAATAAATAAAGGTATTTCCACTGTAAATTGGTGCATAACAGTGTATCCGAATACAGGAAATTAAGTTGTTGATGCTCAAAACTTCCCTGGGGGAGGACACCCAGACCCCCCACTATGATATGCCCCCCCTCCCCCAAAGGCAGATTCTGGCCAATATACGTATACTGTATATACAGTACAGTATACCCACTACAATACATTAGACTACACCACTGCATAGCGCCCCCCCAAGACGATTGTGATTGGTTTAAAGAAATGCCAATAAACCAGAGCACGTTTTTCTCCCATCCCAGAACGCTGTGTGGACTAACCAGACCTTCCTCCGCAGCGCTGTGGAGGAAGGTCTGGCAATGCACCGGATCTTTTTTAGAGGTGACCGTGACCAGATATTGCCTGGATTTGACAACAACTGTATTAGATTGACATCACTTACTATACCTTTAATGATTGATTGATTGATTGATTGATTGATTGATTGATTGATTGATAGATTGAAAGTGCAGTGGCAAGGCCTGGCATCAAAGGGGTCTTGAGCCCCTGCCCTTTTTCTTAAATGAGAGAAAGAAAGTGCCCTTTTCCTGGGGTTATCTTTTTTTTATGAACATACTGTATATATGTTTCTGTTTGCACACAGCGTCCCTGTCAAACAAATACATTCATTGAAATCAAAATCAAAATATCAGATCAGGAGATTAGACTTTGTCGAGTTCCGATTACCTCCCTCTCTCCCTAAACAATTCATTTTAATCATGCCTGCAGGCAGCATAATGCCCATCAAAAAGGATTCAGTAAAGGAAGGAGATGGAGCGCTAGGAAACAGCCAGGAGTAGCAAATTGCTAAATGCATGGTTAAAACCAGAAGCAACACACAAGAGAGAACACAACTCAGATGAATTACGTATGTGTTATGAGAAGTGCCCTTTTTTTCACTTGAGGCCCTGCCCCCCATAATGTCCGTGCACGTCCCTGGGCAAGGCTATGCTATCTCCCCGGCTTCCCAACGAAAATAAAGTACATACTCATATGTATGTTGCCTAAATTCCAGCAAAAATATATATCTCACATCCAGCATGCTGCACACAGCAAATGCTTCACTTCAAACTGCTGATGACAAGCAGGGATTCAGCAGATATAAAACTGACAACCCAGAGTACACATTAAAAAGTCAGATTTTTACTGAGAACATTACTTTTCTCCAGTGATTAGGAATAAATGAATAATAATTTAGCTGTGTTTTGCTTCAGCAAAACTAATGAAGTTTTCCAGAAAAGTCAGAGATGTAAATAGTGTATGTATGTTAGAGCAGATGGGACAGCCTGAGAAATAAGCCTGAGAAATATGACAGGAAGAAGCTTCAGCGGGGGGGGGGGGCAGCAGTGGTTTACCTTGCAGAGCTTAGAGTGCAATAAGCAAGCCGTTCTCACTCCCAACTCGTAAAATGTTGACGCCTGGTCAGTGTCTCTCAGCGGCAGATACCGACACACAAAGCACCCTTTAGCGTCTGTATGGAACGCACCGGGCAGAGCAATAATGGTAGGGGGTAGAATGAAAGACCAACCTCCGGATAAGGAGGCAGTTTGGGGGGGGGTGGATGGGTCAAACATTACAGGACTTTCACCCAGGAGACCGGGGTTCATGTCCCGTTCTTGTCCCGCGTGCTGTGGTGGAAGAAGTATTCAGATCCTTTACTTAAGTAAAAGTACTAATACCACACTGTAAAAATACTCTGTTACAAGTGAAATTCCTGCATTGAAAATGTTACTTAAGTAACTTAAGTAAGTATGTAAGTATCATCAGGTAAATGTACTTCAAGTATTAAAAGTAAAAGTACTTGATGCAGAACTCTCCTCCCATTGTAGAAAGTGTAAAGGATCCAACCAGTTGTGTGTTTAATGGTCTAATCATCTCAGCTGGACTTGTAGCCGTTATATTGTTGGCTAGTTTACTTTAGAATAAAACATCAGATTTTATAAACTACGTGTGTTTTGTGTGCAGGAATCTTAATGTGTAAAGTAACTAGTAACTAAAGCTGGAACAGATGAATGTAGTGGAGTAAAAAGTACAATATTTCTCTCTGAAATGTAGCGGAGTAGAAGTAGAAAGTGGCATGAAAAGAAAAGACTACAAGTACCTCCATTTTTTTTATTTAAGTACAGTACTTGAGTAAATGCACTTGCACTGACGAGTTGCGAGTGAAAATGTGTTTCAATAAGAGGACACGGTGGATGGAGAGAAAGTGAAACACACTACCTGAGGAGCGGAGTGAGTGTGCAGTCTGTGGTCAAAGGCCACTGATCAGTGGTTACATTCACCAGCAGTTTACTCCCTGAGTGCAGTCAGGGTACCACAGTGTACCCTCTGAGACTAAAACAAAGCAGCAGTATAGGAACCCCTCTAGAGACAAGAGTCCAGGTGTCATATGATGTGTAGCAACTATCTTACACACAGCCACAGCTTCTGCTTCCAGCTCCCAGCTTGTTAATAGCCAGTGTATGTTCATTTTAGCTGCCCAGTTTGTAGATGTTAGTTAGATGGCACCAACATTTGGCCTAATCATTACTGGCCTTGCAACTCAAAGACCAAGGTTGTGTTTCCAGGTCTGTGTGGCACCTTATGATGAACATGTTGAACATTAAACACTTCATTTCCTGCATTCAGGTGATTTGTTATGCACCTATTTCTACCTTTTTCTGAATCAATGTATGCTGGAAATATCTTTATGTAAAGGGAAACATAGGGAACAATTCAAAATATAAAAACATAATGGAATATTATGCAATAAGGCTCTCAGGCATTCTGTATTGCTTCCAACTATTTATTCTCCTTTGGATCGACTTTTCTAATTATATCTGAGTCAGCACACATGTAGCGTAGGCATTATTTACTCCTCCCTCCTCTTTTGCGTCTTTTGTTGGGGAAGTAACCTCCGTAAATGTGCATATGACAATTATTCACCTCAGTGATACATGAACTCATTTTAATGAATTAATAAAGCCCTGGACTGTAATATTTCAGATGTGTTTGAGCAAGATTTCTGCTCATGTTCAAAACTTTGTGCACATTCAAAATATAACTCATCCCATCTGTGTTGATTTGGAGTCGTGGAGGAGTACTTCAACTTATGTTGTCCTTTTCTTTCACCTTATACTCAAACCTTATTCACTCCCTTATACTCAAAACGTATTCACACCACTTTAACTTGGATGTAGCCTAATGGTAGAGCACTTCTTGTCTTCAGCTTGAAAAGTTGTGCTTTCAACACAGTCTAATCACCGTTGCTTGCAGTTGCTATGGCGACAACACGTCATGGGCTTTCTGATCTGCTGGATCTTTGATGAGTCGGTACCGCGGCGGCGGCCTTGTAGTCTCTCCTACCGGTGCTGTCTTGACTTCTCACTGCGAGACACGCGATCAGGCACGCGGAGAGAGAGACCGACGGACGGACAGAGAGAGAGAGAGAGAAAGAGAGAGACACACACACACACACACACACACACACACACACACACCCACATATAGGCTACAATTACCACTAAAATACATTCAGGGCTACACTCAAAACATTCAGGGCTGAAGCCCTGGAAAAATCGGCTGATCTCTTCCATGGACTTATTATTGTTAATGAACCATCAATCACCACTTTGTCAATATCCACGATGTTCCATTTCGGGGATTGTTCAGGTTCGGCCAGATGTCCTTCCTCTTCCACTTTCTTTGTGTAGGCGTTGTAAACTCAGGTGGATTTCTGAGGACTATGACTAACTGCTCCTCAGATCTCTGCAGGGTAAATCCAGACAGCTAGCTAGACTATCTGTCCAATCGGAGTTTTCTCTCACACGACTAAAACGTACACACGTTCCACCAAAACAAATTCCTTCCTGAGGCTATTTTGCAGCCGCACCATCATTGTGTCCGAGGCTTAGCACCACCCTAAGACGATTGTGATTGGTTTAAAGAAAATACCAATAAACCAGAGCACGTTTTTCTCGTTTTCATAGCTTTTTGAATGAATTGTTCATAAGAACAGGCTGCACTAAAAGGCATTTAACATCATCACATAACTTTTTGTTTCCAAAGTCAGGTGAAACTGAGCCAGTCCCTGTCCACGCCGACAGATGGTAATTGAGTGAAGGTGGTTAATAGTGAGGGTGCATGCTAAACAACCATTCGAGCTTTAAAGGGCATATGGCACAAGTCATACAGGAATTAAATGGATAGCGGGAACAGAAGGCAGACATCTTCTTCACCTTTCAGCTGACAAAACAGCCTTTGCATAATATATTACGATGCATATTGTTTTGTTGAAAAGGTGACAACTTTGCTGACTGTTAGTTTACCCAGGGGGAGCTCCTCAGGCTGCTTCAGGGTGTAGTTAATGCCTGCAGTTACACATTTCAATTTAGTAAATTACAATGGATGTCAAAGGGGATTACATTTTTTTTTTTTTAAAAGGCGTGCTCATGTGTTGTTTCCGTAAAAGGTCTGCACACATTTTGCTGCTGCCTGCTAAATATAACATAGGTACTCTGATAGAAATATTCTGATGCCAGCTGCAGCTCAGTGTGAAAACATGATAAGTGTGTAATGTGATATTATAAAGACTTTAGGATATGACAAAATATTAGAGAGCAAAGATTCAATCTGTGGCTTTGATAGTGGGATCAAACAGGCAGAACAAGCCTCGGGCTGATGTCTTTGAAGAGCAGTTTTAGCAATATTAACTTTGTTGACTGTGTTTGGGAAAGCCGGAAGGACAATTCTGGTCTTTTTCTCATAATCGAGGCCATTCTAACTGCATTTGCCCCCTCAGTTGTAGAGCTATCAGGAATCACAGCTCTAGCAAAATAAAACACATTGGGGCAAGCGATGTGAGCCTCCTAAAGCTTTAAAAGTGAATATTTAAACCAATATTTCTTTGGCCTTATTCTTTCTATCACGCCATGTTACACATGTGGATAGTCAGTGTACAAATTCCTACAGACGTTGATCGTACAGTCAGGCTTACATATTTGTATAGCAATGTTTCTCTTCACCTTCCACAGTACACATTCTGCATTTTAAAATGTTGATACTGACTTCTAAAAGCCACAATTATTCCCACAAATGCATCAAAACATTGGCTCAATACCTAGTTTGCTTTTCATTAACACAAAACATACACATTAAAGTGACATACAATACATATGTACATACTATCTGAAACCCTCAACATGTTGTCTAAACATAGGAGCAATATTTAATATGATATTAAGTAAGGGCTGGTAATATTCATGTGTGCAGGGACTACATTTACATAAAGCATGAAGTAGAATACAAAATGACCTTAACATATAAAACCTTTTTGAAGATTTGCCACACAAATGTGATTTAGATCAGTGGTCTTCAACGTTCTTTAAGCCAAGGACCCCTTAACTGAGAGATAGACGGAACAAGGACCCCCTACTACATATATTATATAGAATTAAGTTGCATATTAAAGGGCCCACAACAACGTGTGGCCGGCCTAAAGCCTTTATACATAATTCGTTTTGTGCATGGAATACATAGCTATTAAAATAATAGTTCTGTTGCGAGACTAAAACAACTTTTGAACGTACACATGTTCCACTTAAACAAGTTCCTTCCCGAAGGTATTTAGCATAGGCACCGTGGCTCCGTCCGGTGTATAAACCAGAGCAAGTTTTTCTCCCATCCCAGAATGCTGTGGGGACTAGTAGGAGACTTTTTGTCCGATAGCACGTTATGGTGCTTACCCACTGCTAGTACCAGCAAAGCTCGGCTCGGCTCGGCCGCGGTGCCCCGCCCTCCTTTTTCCATTGCCAGATTTAGTACCGCCTCATGCGTGAGGCAAGCGTGGCTGGTCGTCATAGCGACGCCGCAGGAAACCGCCGTGACTGGCATGTGGCTGTTTGCCAGAAGACACATTTAGTTTCATAAGAAGCTGGAGGCAGCAAAAAAACCACCACTGGTTAAACTATTTAAAAATGGCGGGTTTGTCCAGGACACCCCCACGTCTGTCGCTAGCAGTGATGACGCAGTCATTAGTGACGATTCTCTCCGACCAATCAGAAGTCTGCAGGTTTTCACGTCACCTTTTGGAGGTCACCTTTTGGAGGTGATACTAAATAAAGTACCCGTTAGCAGGTACCAGGGACTTTTTTTTCATCATGGAAAACCCAAAAAGGCGAGTAGAGTCGAAGCGAGTTGAGCAGGTACCATGTAATGGAACAACGCCATTAGTGTATTGTAGTTACATGCTAGGCAGATGGGCTTTGTACTGTAATGTACATTAGCGTTGGTGAATTCATGTTTAAATTGATTATTTCCTAAATATTTCTTAGTCTTGCAGAATTGAACCCAGACAAACCACTCCTGACAGTACTGCGCAGGCCTTACTTGATTGTGGGAGCAGCACTGATACAGTCTCATGGGTGAATTGATTTCCTGATAGCATCAGATCAATTTCTTCTTGGCAGTGGTCAATGCCCCTTTTAATGGCTAACGCAAATCTGAATCTGTGCATATCTACACCTCACCGTCACCCACTGTTGTTTCCAAATGAAATGCACCCATCTGTTAATGCTACTTTGTTACGCAGCATAAAGTCGTATTGAGATTAACAAATATTCATCAGCATGTACATGCATGTGATAACTGTATTGGGGTAAGTTTCCACAATCTCAAATGTATTACAGTCCAAAGCATCAGCAATGTGACAAAGCTAATTTTCCAATGCAGCAGGATGTAAGACTGTTCCCCATTGAGAAAACAGTAGATTACAATTTTAATCCAAAACTTAGTTAAGGCAAACATTATCCATCTCATTATGAGTCGTTTAGTTTTTTGTTTACATAGATCCCACATTAAATACACTGTTAGTTTCTGCTTCCCTAAATGTACACAACACATTTTTCCATTTGAATAAGACACCCAGCTGCCTGTTATTGTCTCGCTGTAATGTGTGTGATACCAGTGAACATTTAGCATGATGCTTTGACAGCTGGTATTATTCCTCCTGTCCACGGTGTAAGACACCAGTTTATAAGACAAGCAGAGAGCTTTTGTAACTATTATTTATTACTAGGGCTGTCAAAATAACGCGTTCATTTAGATTAATTAATATAGGAAAAAATAACGCGTTAAAAAAAATAACTAAGATTAATCCATTCCATATTGACCATTGGACTGTAAAATGAAGGAGGGAGACGAGAATGTTCTGCCTGGATCATTGATTGGAACATTTACTTATAAAAGTCTTCTTCCTGAATCAGGTTAGCTACCGAAATCTGGTGCCACTGATATGTCTGCTCTTCTCTCTGCTGCTCTGAAACAGACGTTACAGGAAACAGAAACACCGCTGCATGTGACACTAGTTAACACTATACTCAACAGCAGCTAACGTTAGCCTACCGCTAGCTAGTTAACACTATATTCAACAGCAGCTAACGTTAGCCTACCGCTAGCTAGTTAACACTATACTCAACAGCAGCTAACGTTAGCCTACCGCTAGCTAGTTAACACTATACTCAACAGCAGCTAATGTTAGCCTACCGCTAGCTAGTTAACACTATACTCAACAGCAGCTAACGTTAGCCTACCGCTAGCTAGTTAACACTATATTCAACAGCAGCTAACGTTAGCCTACCGCTAGCTAGTAGCTGGATTAAACACGGTTAAAATGCTGACAGCTAACGCTAAACGGTGTAAAGTGTGACTGTGTTTTACTGTAGAGGATTCAACACCGGGATGTAACAATCTGCAGCTGCCGTCGGAGAAACACAGACGATGCGTTCAATGAAACTGGTAAACTACAGCCTCATGGTGCATTTTAAGTTATTGTTAAATGTCCTTTTCCCATCTGGTGGTTGTTATTGTCGTTCAACAGCAATTTATTAGTGAAATAAGTTATTGTTATAATTCTTATTAAATCATTTCATTTTGACCATATGGCCTTAGCAATAAACAAGCCTTCTTTAATGTCACCAACTGTTGTTTAGTACCCTTCTTGTTTTTTCTTTTGTTTTTTTTACTTTCTTAAAAAGGTCCAGGCACCGTTAATTATGTATGCGATTCATTTTGATTAATTAATCACAGAGTATGTAATTAATTAGATTACATTTTTTAATCGATTGACAGCCCTATTTATTACCCTTCTTGTTGAGACATTTTACTGCAAGAATATCAGGTTTGGTTTGCTAATGGCAGGCTCTGGGGTAAGAACAGAACAGATTGGCACCCGTTAGAGCATGAGGAACACTCCGTCTGACAGCACATCTTTTGTGACAATATATATTTGTAGATTTCATAAATACACAGTGATGGTCTTCATCTTTCTCACAGGGCTCACATGTAATTTTTCATATTTTGACCGGGCTCAAAAACTATTTGTTTTATGCATAATTAAAATGATTTGAAATTGTTTTTAATTAATCTGGAACACTTTGATGGTTATACTAACCATCAATAATAAATGGTAAAGTGATAGTTAATTAAAACTTCAGTTTATATTTATTTTACTGCTAACAACCAATGAAATAAATATATATATATATACTATTTATTAATTAATACTGCGTGGGATTTCCCCCTTTCTGGTCTACTTATTCCTGCCTCTGCTGAATTATTTGTATCCCCGGTGGGGACAAAATGTATCTCCCCCTTCCCCCCATCAAAGTGATCAATGCTACTTCACCAATAGACCATCTATTATATACCTAATATAGAAGTATTTTAAACTAAGTAAAGTGCTGTAACGTGAACAGTCTATAGTGTCAGAGAACGGTAAAGTCTGAGCGGCAGCTGCTGGTTGTATTTAGCTCCGGTGTTGAACGGAGGTTCAGTTGAAAACCCCAAAAAAACAGCTAAAACTATATTATTGCATAGAATGTAGTAACCCAAAAACAGCTAAAACTATATTATTGCTGAAAATATATTAATCTGTGTGAGTGCTTGAAAACATATTAATTTGAATTGCATTTATAACAGGACAGATAGTGTGCTTTAGAGAAATGCAGTTGGTTGAGTGGAAAGTACTTCAGTACATTCAATTTTTCAATTCAATTTTATTTATAGTATCAAATCACAACAAGAGTTATCTCGAGACACTTTACAGATAGAGTAGGTCTAGACCACACTCTGTACTTTACAAAGCCCCAGCTATTACAGTGATTGCCTCAAGAGCAAGCATTAGCGGTAGCTATTGCGACAGTGGCGAGGAAAAACTCCCTTTTAGGAAGAAACCTGGGACAGACCCAGGCTCTTGGTAGGCGGTGTCTGACGTTGCTGGTTGGGGGTGTGATGAACAGTGGCAATAATAGTCACAATAAAGATAATGGAACAGTGACCACAATGGTAGTCGTAGTACTTCATGTCATAGTAGGGCACCGCAGGGCGTTATGGGGTGTAGTGTGGCACGGCAGAGCATGGGTGGACGCGGCAGGACGCAGCAGGACGCAGCCGGACACTGCAGGGAATCGCGGAGCATAGCTTGGTGTAGTAGGTCCACAGCGACAGCTGCACCCAAGACCCAGGTTTTGGTGCCACCCTATTGAAGAAGAACCATAAGGACTCCGGGGAATAAACTCCCCAGAGCTAGGCTAGTAACAAGCATTTCTGGGACTATGATGGACACAAGGAAACAAGTGAAAGAGAGAAGAGAGAGCAGTTCATTGTGTCCTTGGAAGGAAGGAACTTCCCCAGCAGTCTAGAGTTATAATAGCATAACTAAGAGAGGCAGGCTTACATCTTTCCATTGCTGCTAAAGTGAAGAGAACTGCCAGTTTGTGCAGAGCGGTGCGAGAGGAAGTTGGCCGACCACAAACTGTTGACCCCCAGCTGCATATCCTGTATGGCACGTGGTGCGTTTCCTGTAAGCTTTTGGTGTATTGCCTTGCAAAAAATATGAAATTAGAGTGAACACCCCCGAGCTGCGTCCATGAGGGGAGGGAGATGAATTGTGTATAAAAGAGAAGCTTTGCAAGTCAAAGCACTTCTTTTTTGGGGCAGGACCAGACTCCTCGTGCTCACAGCACAATGGGTCAGGGCCTCTAATCTGGAGGGAACACTCGTCGAGCCTATCCGGTTCTGAGTATGGCACTTAGGGACAGAATAGGGTATCTCGTGCCTTTGGGCAGCGGGACTTAGAAGATGTATTACACCTCTCAGCACTCGGAGGGAAACTCATAGAATCAGATTGGCTTTGAGTGTAGTGCATTTTATTTTTACACTGCTGTGTTAGCTTTGCTTTTCTTTATAAAATAAATAAAAAAAACCTGAGCTTGTGTTTGGCTAGGAAACCAGTCAGTATATGTAATATGCAGGGGTAACTCGCTGAGAGGACGAAAACTTTTTGGGGCATTTTGTGCTTCGGACGCAAGGAGTTTAGCAGTTCAGCATTTACTCTGTTAGGGACTTAGTGCATTTTTTCATTTTCATTTTTTCATTTTCTTTCAGTTTAGCTTGTTTGCTTTTTTGACTTTCTGCTTCAAATAAAATAAAAATACCTGAACTCGAGTTGAGTTAGGGAACCAAAAACCCTCGTCAATCTTTTGTGCTTTTTTGGAAGACTTTTTTTTCTCTTTTTTCTCCCCTACGGGAGGGGGGTAATAACAACAATCATTTGGTTGTGAAGCTCCCCTCGGGCAGTACTTTTTATGCACAGGAGGTTAAAAGCCCGTGAGTTGGGGACATCTAGGGTGCTAATCAAAGTCTCTTGCCTCACCTCTGGGTTCCCTGACCCAGGCGAGGGCCCTTTAGTACGGGTGTGTGTGTGTGTCTGTCTCTCTAATAAACTAAAAAACAGGGAAGTATTTGAAATAACTCCTTTTAATATAGACCGAAACATCCGCTCCGCTGACAATAACTGGTGTTGCTGTACGGCAGAAGAGGGCATTATCGACGCGAGGGTTATCGAGGGGAAGGTAGTTGGCTTTTAAAGAAAGGTGATACGAAGCCTCGATAACTGTCACATCGCTCATCACCAGGACGCCGGCTACCAGCGGCAGTTTTTTAGCCGCCAACAGGTGACTGTGAGCCGGCTACAGGCACCGCCAGATGACGGTCCTTTCAGGGGCCGTGGTAGTGGAGTTTAGCCAGAAAAAGGGAGCATCATGCTGAGATGACAGTTAAGTTTAGGCACCAAAACGACTCGTTTGAGTTCATGAAAAAGATGGTGGTTTGGACTTAGACATTCCCGAGGAACGAAGGAGCGTTTCCTGGGTGAAAGTATTTTCTTTTTGCCACTAAGTGAACTCCGCTCTCCGGCTTGAAAGCGCTGTTTTATCTTGACACCACGTTGGTCGGCATGGCTGAGTGGCACTATATCCATGGTATAGAAAGGGGGATTTAATTCTTGCTTGTTTTGGTTTGTTGTGCATGATCAAAAAACATCCCCCCCGCCCCCTGCTTTATTCACAAATCGCACCCTGAATATGAACATCTGACATTGTACCACCAGTGTTCCCTCTACGATTTTTTTCAGCAGCGGATGGAAAGAAGTACCTGACCTTATAGCTATGACAGAAAATAGTTGTTACAAATGGTTCAGCTGGTGGAATTTGACACGGAGGCCGTTATACTGTAAACTAAAAAATATAATAATCACTGACGGAACACAAAGAGAGACTTTAGACTGGTCCGTAGTATTAAGTCAGTCTTGATTTAAAATTAGAAAGACATTAGAAAGAAGTCTAATGCGAATTAGAAAGGATTTTAAGAACAAAAAGTCTCCCTACTCCAGGCTATCAGTCAGTAACACCTGCAGTGGCACCGAATGACAAAAAAGAGAAAAATCCTGCCTCAGAATTTGTGTTTTTCTAATAATGAACGACGATGAGGAAACACTAACCTGCAGTAAGGACATGTCACTTAGTTTCATTTGCCCAAAGAAACTATCCTGAGCCTGACTTTGATTCACCTGTCCATTAATATTATTTAATGTTGTCGCAATATTTTTTAGCCAAATCCAATTTATTTATTTTTTTTCCTAAATTCTTTCCAGTAAAATGTCCTTGTAACTGTTGAATTATTCCACAAGACAGGCACTTTCTGCTGGAGTAAATAAGGCGCGGAGTGGTTTGACAATGCTTTTAGTTTGAAAAAAGTCTGAATTTTAACCAGACTTTATTTCAAATAGTCAATTGTAAAGAGTAACTAAACACTAGGCATTTTGCTGCCCTTTCTGCATGGTTTTAAGTTTTAATATCAGAACTGGCTCTGCCCTGTTACCAGTGTGATGTCACCAGGTCCTGGACTCCACCTGAAAGTATGTCTATGTGAAACTGAGCCCCGGTCTCCTGCATAAAAGTCAGTCACTAACACCCATCCACCACCCCAACCTCTACACCCTTATGCCAGGATCAGACTACACAAATTCAGCCCAGATTTTTTCAACGTCCCGGGCCCGATAATGAGGGTCGGGACCGACAAACGTGTGTCTTTACCTCTTGTAATGTGACATCATCAAAGATCAGAGATCTAACGTCTGGGGAGCTTCACGACCACGACGCAGAAAGTCTAGCATGTCAGAAATAGTTTAGTCTTTTTCCGCCTAGTGTGACATATTCTACGACGTGTTCCTTGACATTGACCAATATCAAGAGAGAGTGCTCTCTGCCTCTCTGGCGCACATATGTCAACATATCTCGCAAAAAAGGAGAGACGCTACGGCTGCTGTCTGGTAGTGGTAATTTCGTCAAACGAGATGAGACTAAATATGTTCGTCAACGACCTTTTTTTCCATGACTAAGACTGGACGATGATGAGACTGCACCAATGTCCAAAAACGCTGACTAAGACTAAATTAATTTAGATTATTGTTGACGAAAAAAGACGAGACTAAAATGTTTTGCATAAAATAAAAACTAAGATCAAATCTCTCTTCATTTTCTCTACTTTTTCATCATGAGATAGAACTAGTGCAGGGCCCGTTTGGAGCGTGTGCCTGTTCCAAACAGGCCAATTACTTGGTTCCCAGTATTTTTTTCCCCACAACTTTATCAGGCACAGCTCGGCTGCTGCTCATCTATAGATTCGGCGTGTCCCCTTTTTTTCGTCTAGCCGTCACACATCCAGGCAGCGATGTGGCCCAGGCGGGGGAGGGAGTGAGGGAGGGAGGGAGGGAGGAAGCCCGGTTCAGCCTGCTGGTGAAGCCGCTCTTAAACAGTTTGCAGAACGGCCGGAGAAATGTCCAACTGCAACCGCTGGCAACAAAACAACGTGCTGTAGAGCCCAGGAGCCCAGGAGGAGTATAGGCTTTGTTCACGGCAGGGATCGCCCCGCTTCCCAGCATGCACGCTAGTGGGCTAGCCGCTAGCCGCTAGGAGTTATCTGTTTCTCTTCACTTTGACCACTGATGAGCAAAGAAAACAGGCCCCACCCTCCTACAACCACAATGGCTGCACCTGATTGGACGAACGCTAAATGTGGGGCTCACAGATTTCAAAACAGACCATAATGGCGGCTTGTTCAGAATACGTTCTCTTATTTTACGAAAATAGTTCACCGAAGCGAGAAATATATGCCATGCATTTCCTGAATCTGTATTTATTTCAGATCGACAACGGTCAGTTTAAAAGATTTTGGTGAGTTTTTGAGAGGCTGCTGCTCCACCTAAAGACCATACTTGTAGTGTTGCCACTCTTCTGTCTAAGACACAGCAAGATTTTTTGGCAATATGTCAGTCTAGTCTGACATAGTGACTGTCGTGAAAGACAAAAAATCGTGTAGTCTGATCCTGGCATTACTTTCTGCCTTGCTACACACTACTTCCTGCATTAACCCCAAATGTTGGCAATGGACTTAAATTGCGAGGTGCAGAATCGTCCAACAGAAGTTGACAGAAGACGGGGCTAGAATGGAATTCCCCAAAGCACAGTTAAAACCATAGCACTAGAAATCCTTCCATTTTCCAAAGATCTCATCCAATATTCTTACCAGAATTTACATAAAGCAATTGAGGTGATTACATGTTTTAGCCCCCGTGAAGCACAACTGGCAAAAAAAGTGTTTGATTTACACAAGAATACATACCTGCAGGAATATTCACTTGCGACAACTGCATCAAATAATTAAACAGCAGAAAACAACTCAACCCTATGGGACTGGTGCCATCACAGTAGCTCCGCAGCAGTGTGCTAATTGTTGGAGCCTCATGGGACACTGGGCGGAGACGTCGCGCCCATGTCCTATCTTCAGTGCAATAGTCATGTTGCCATGCAACATGCAGAGGATAGGAGCAAGAAACAAGAGCAAACATGGCTCCCAGCGAACTCACAAAGCATCAGTAGGCCTACAATTTAAGCCATCTTGCCTTTTCATTACGGCGCCTCCTCCCAGACTGATCATGTCCACCGTCTCAGCACAAGCTGCTGCTCCACATCAATGCTGCCAATTATTTGGCTCCGTCAGTGGAAAAGAAAAAGGGGTTTTATCTCCGTGGAGATAAAGATTTTCATTTAAGTTATTTTTGAGTTGCTTTTAAAGACTATTTTTGAACTGTTTTTGTTGCTGACCGAAGGTCTTCAGCACCTGAAACGTCTTTATTTGTAAGTACAATGGTGCTCTGAAAAGCCTTTTGTCCCGACACTGTCACATCTGCGACTGGGATAACTATTCTTCTGCTGTGTCTCTACATTCAGTGTGAGAAATGCTCCAAACACACAAGAAGAAAATGACATAACCATTGTGTAATCTTGGGGAATGTGCTTGCAGTGCATGAGCAAGCGGAAGGGGCTTTAAGAGGATTGCCTGTGCCCAGGCGCCTCCTTTGAGACCAAACAGTGCCAGAGAATATGGCCACTGTGGCCGCCGTATTGTAGCAGTGTTTTCCCTCCCAGGGGGGAAGCAGTGGAAGGAGAGGGAAGGTGGTCCAAGAAGGTCATCAAAAAAAAAAGATAAAAAATTATTGCAGATGCAACTAAACTTTAGTGTGCCCTTCAACACCCAGACTGACGCCTCAGGCAGAGGAGTAGTGGGACGTGACGGCAAGGTGAGGGAGAAGAGGAAAAAGGCCAGTGGCCGGTGTCAGCAGGAAACCAGTCCTGAGGGAGTCACCGTGCTTCGCTGGGCAGCTGGAGCGTCCAGCCATCAAATGGACCGTAGACTGTTTCAAGTAGCGTCTGCTTGGGTACAGAATTCAGCTTATAGAATGACCACGGGGCTCTGGAATGGTTAGAAACCAGGAAACTCTGCAATTACCTGCTGGCTGTTGTCTTTTTCGGGCAAATAACTTCCTGTCCCACATCCTTGTATTCTGAAGGACCATCACACACACACCCTCATGCACCGTCTGTAGCTCTGTATCCTGCACTAAAATAGGCAGAAATCAACCTTAAGATGAATCTGCCTGTTCTTGTGTTTGAGGATGCTGCTGCTTCATAATGATGCTGACAATGACATGGGGTGGGGGGGGGCTTGTCAAAGCTGTACCTCCCTCCCCGTGAAGAACAGAACACTGGATGAAAGTTTTAATGTAATGAATGTAGAATTTACAGTGACTTGTTCTCATAGGCTACATCGTGTGGTGACTCGTATGCTATTTAAAGCTGTGCCATGTTATGTTGTGTCCCTGGCTAATTACTGTTTGTCTCACGCTGAATAGTCAATGACTTGGCCTCAACATCTTTACCCTTATTTTGAAGTAGCTTATCAAAGTAGTTCTTAGGTTACATTTTTGATCAAAGATTTAAAAAAAAAGTGCTTGCTACAAGGAGAGACTGTTTTTGTGGTTTGTTTTTAAGCCCCATAATTAACCCAACTCTTTGGATGACAATTGGCAATTGCATGCACCTTTGTGTGCATCCCCCTGTAAACAAACTTAAACAGGCATGACAAATAGAGGCCAGTGGAATATCACGCAGACATTACCAGCAATTACAGGTTGTGCTTTGGTTCAGTTTCTGTGTTTGCCCAGTAGCCTCCTAATGGATGTAAACATGTAAACTTGCCAATGTGGGGTTTGATCATTGTTAGCGTACAGACAGATAAAATAATATACTGTAGCAGCCATCTAAAATAGCAGGGACCAAACAGGAACTCATCAGGTATCGGCTACTTGCCCTGTCACGGCCCAGCTTGCAGTTTTATATGGCTTCTACTGTATAATGCCAGGCCCAGATCACAGGCACTCTCTCTGCCAGTCTTTTGTGGTGAGCTTTTTCTTTTGTTGCTTGTGGCGGGAAAATGAGCCTACAGAACTGCACTGAGGTGTGCAGAATCGCAGGGGTCGGCAACCTTTTTAATATGAAGTGCCATTTTTAAATGTTCTTGTTAAGGAGTCTGCCATCGTCTACCAAGTCTGCTCAAGCATTATTATTTTTTTCCTTTGCGCCGCTTTCCGTGAAAAAGGCAACAAGTACTAGCCAATCAGAGGCAGGTAGGTCTTCGAGGAATGGGGAAGAAGTCAGTCGAACTACCGTAAATAACAGGCTTTACTTCTGCCAATGGCTGTGAAGGAGGTCGTTTGGCATGCAGATTGGAACCTTTCCCACCGCGCGGTCACAACAGATTTGACCTGTGCAGATGTCCGCACAGAGCCTGAGTGTACACCCTCTGATGACGAAATTTACGTAACGCGGACCCTAGTTGACCCTGGCGTCCACGCGGAAAGTATAATTTTGGCTTAAGTGTATAGACTTGATGATGAAATTGTTTCAAGAGTTTTGTGTCCACGGTGGGAGGGATCGACCCCAATATTTCCTGCCCGCCTCAGGGTCCTGGAGGTAGGGCTGGGTATCGTTCAAAAATATTTGATACCCGTACCGATACCAATACCGTGACTGCGATACCGTTTTCTAAATGATTCTTATTTTCAATACCATTTCATAAAACAAAAAGGAGTCACAACACAACATTACGGCACAAATCTTTTGTTTATTTTTCAGCTCCTACCACGTGAGTCCCGTCTCTGTGTAACGTAGAGTTTTTCCTGTGTGTCTCTATGATGTGTAATATTAGACAGCCAATCACAAACATTATTAGATCTTGGTAGAAGCATGCTGCGTGCTTATTGGCTCACTGATGAGATTTCCTCCTTAGGTATTGAAAATGGGTATTAAATGACGAGGCATTTTTTGATACTCGATACTTTAAAGACTAATTCAGTCAGTGCCTAAAAAGTGTTGATTTCGGTACAAACCATAGACTGTTACAAACCCTACGTGGAGGCGGACCAGCTGTTCTTATTTTAGTGATAAGCCTCCTCCCAAATTTTGCTTTAGTAATCACCCCCTTGCTGCAACCGACAACCACTAAGCTATATGCAAATAATTGCACAATGATGTCACCAATATGCAAATGTGTATGATGTCATTTGCACCTAAGTGCTCTGTAAACACAGGGAAAACCTGAAACATGTGAGGCTGCATTTACGGAAAACACAGCAGTGCTTCGAGATAAATGCTAACATCAGCATGCTAACACATTAGCAAGTATTATTTACTCTATTTGCCATCTTAGTTTAGCCTGTTAGCATGCTAACATGTGCAAATTAGCACAAAACACAAAGTACATCTCAGTTAGAGATAGATGGAAAGTCAGGGAACCAGCAAGGTCAGTAGATCTAGAATCTAGATCTAAAGATGCAGATTAAAACATTTCATGGCAACCATCTAAAATTGTCAATATACAGTTGTGTTCAAAATAATAGCAGTCCAACATCAATAACCTCATAAATCAAATTCTTTGGTAGAAGTGATATTTCTACATTGCAAATAATTTACTAGTAAGTGTTGTAGAGTCATAGAAAACCAACAGACCCAACAGTCATGACATGCCAGAGATGGGGACTCGAGTCTGAGACTCGGACTCGAGTCGCACTTAAGTCGCACAAACAGCTGACTTCAGACTTGACTCGGACTCGACCCAAAAGACTTCAGACTTGAATGGACTCGACCCAAAAGACTTCAGACTTGACTTGGACTCGACCCAAAAGACTTCAGACTTGACTTGGACTCGAGCTTCGAGACTCGTCAACAACCTGTTTTCATGCAATTATAGCTTTTTAAATCAAAATGTATTCATGTATTTCTATTTTCTTTTATTGGCGCATATAGGTTGGGGAAACGTATGACGAGCTGTATGTCCCCTGCCCTTTGCCATAATGTGCAACGTAACGCATGCGCCTATGTGCTCGCACTCACATATCAAAATATGCATTGCCGATGGCGACACCAAATCCTCCTGGAGTTGGGCCTTTTCTCATTAGTTTTGCTTTCAATAACTTGGTAAACAGTGGCAGTAAGCTAACAGCTACATGCAAGGTGTGTGGCACCAAGATAAATGATGCCGGATCAACAACGTTGAACTTCATCAGGCATCTCAAAATGCACCCAGATAGGTCAGTCACTCACACGCTAATGTGAAAAGAGACGTTACATTTAGCATATATCGTCACAGGTAACAAGCTAACCATCGCAAAGTGTTGTGCTAATGCTGAGAACAGGCACATTGCTGAGGCTCAGACATCCATGGTGACAGGAGGCGGGACGCACGGATCCATCTCCCCAGGAACAAACGCTGTGTCGGGGGGGCAAACTCATGTGATGCGTAACTGATCCCGTGGATGATTTGTAGGCTATTAAGTGAACAAGGTGTACCCGGTCCACCAAACACTGGGCCGTCTTGACTGTCTTAATTCTGCACATATTTCTGTTACTGTAGTCCTATTTACTATTTCATTATTTCATCCATGCGTGGCGCAGCGGATCCATGCGCACTGTCACCTGCCGTGGAGACGCTGGTCTCACTAACCTCTCCTCCTCTGAGTCGGATCCCCCTCACGCTGGACTCAGTTTCACTGAGCCTACTAACACTTAGAAAATAAATGGTATTAAATCAGTGAGTTCAAACTGCTTATTGTGCGTAATTTGGACTGACACTGAGATGCATGTTGTTCTGTAACTGGTGTGGCGCTGCCACTTTTCTCTTGATTTCCACTTCGACATTTTTTTGAGTGAAAGAGACGTTACATTTAGCATGTATAATCACAGGTAACAAGTTAACCATCGCAAAGTGTTGTGCTAATGCTGAGAACAGGCACATTGTATCTTTATAGTTGTATCCATATGATGTGACAGCCTTAGGTTAATATTTCACCAGGTCTGAGGTCTAGAGGGATGTGTTCAGTAGACCCCATAAAGTTATCCTACAACTGATGTTGATACTGGACTGTCTGGATGGAGCTACAGGACATGTTTTGAATTCATAAGATTTAACAATACAGTGTTAGGGACAGATCAGATGGCCAGAGACTGGAGACTTGACTTGGACTTGTGGCAAAAGACTTGAGACTTGACTTGAACTTGCCCCTCAAAGACTTGAGACTTGACTTGGACTCGAGCTCAAAGACTTGAGACTTGACTTGGACTTGCAAAAAATGACTTGAACATCTCTGTGACATGCATGCTGCTCATTCTGTGTAATTGAATCTGTAATTGAAAGGGGCATGTTCAAAATAATAGCAGTGTTGTGTTCAGTTAGTGAGGTGATTGATTCTGTGAAGAAACAGGTGTCAGTTATGGCCCATATTTAAGGAAGGAAGGAAGCAAATGTTGTGCATGCTGGTTATAGTGCATTTCACACTGAAATACTCAGCAAAATGGGTCATTCCAGACATTGCTCTGAGGAACAGCGGACTTTGATTAAAAAGTTGATTGGAGAGGGGAAAACATATAAAGAAGTGCAGAAAATTATAGGCTGCTCAGCCCAAATGATTTCAAATGCCTTGAAATGGCATCCAAAGCCTGAACGACGTGGAAAAAGACGGTCAACTACCATTTGAATGGATTGAAGAATAGCCAAAATGGCAAAGGCTCAACCAATGAACAGCTCCAGGAAAATCAAAGAAGACTTAAAGTTACCTGTGAGTACTGTTACGATCAGAAGAAGGCTATGTGAAGCTAAGCTATCAGCTAGAAGCCCCCGCAAAGTCCCATTGCTGAAAAAAGACATGTACTGATGTACATGAATAGGTTGAAATTTGCCAAAGGACACATTGACTGGCCAAAGGAGAAATGGCGCAACATTCTGTGGACTGATGAGAGCAAAATTGTTCTTTTTGGGTCTAGGGGCCGCAGACAGTTTGTCCGACGACCCCCATGCACTGAATTCAAGCCACAGTACACTGTGAAGACAGTAAAGCATGGTGGTGCAAAAAATCATGTTATGGGGATGTTTCCCATACTGTGGTGTTACATACATCAAAATACTTGAATAGGTCATGTTGCCTTATGCTGAAGAGGAAATGCCTTTGAAATGAGTCTTTCAACAAGACAATGACCCAAAACACACCAGTAAGCGAGCAAAGTCTTGGTTCCAGATGATGTTATGGAGTGGCCAGCCCTATCACCAGACATAATCCCATAGAAAACTTGTGGGGTGACATCAAAAATGCTGTTTCTGAGGAGAAACCCAGTAATGCAGCGGAATTGTGGAATGTAGTTCAATCGTCCTGGGCTGGAATATCTGTTCACAGGTGCCAGAAGTTGGTTGACTCAATGCAACACAGATGTGAAGCAGTTCTCAGAAATAATGGTTATGCAACTAAATATTACTGCAGTGATTCAACGTAAAGCAAACCCTTGAGTCAGTTTATACAGTAAATGTTTGAGTTTGTAAAGAAAAATGCAAATACTTCTATTTTTTTGAACAGCCTAATATTACTTTTTCTTCACTTTCTGTAAAGGTATAACACAAACTTGATCAATTTTGGTCATGTTTTGATTTGGAATTGAATGTGCAGTGTTCCCAATGCATTGATATTATGGAATTAAAAGCTATTCTAAGGATTTTGAGCATTATTCACTTTTTTAAAACACATTGCTATTATTCTGAACACAACTGTATTTCACACAAAACCAAAAATATCAACCACACTGGAGGAAAAGTCAGAGAATAACCTATTAAAGCTGTACAAATTCATCATCTGAGAACCATGAATGTCCGTCCCAAATTTCATGGCAATCCATCAGGGAATTGTTGAGCTATACAGTCCGAACCAAAGTGGTGGCCCAACCAACAGATTGGCATTGCGATCCACAGAAGATAATATATATAGCTCAATATAAAAACACAAACACATTCTTCAAGAACAGCAACCAAACAAGACATTCAGGCCTCTCTGTATTCTAGTGAGACATCAGTCATATCATTGCTTTCCACCTGCTGTAACCAACTGCTGTGGTAGCTTGTGTTTTATTCGGTGCCTTGTCTGTGTCTGAAACATAATTTCCCATAAGGTTCATTTGACTCCTTTTGAATTAATAAAACAATAAACTAAAATATTTGTTTAATTTCACAAGTAGTTTTTCACCGGTTCATTTGAAGTGCGGTCAACGCAAATGTTTGGAAGATCACATTCAACGTTGGGATTCAAAAATGGAATTATACTGTCTTTTCCTAAATACAAATTCTGTGCATTCCTATATTGTCATAATGATAGAATAACCAACTAATTTTTCAGTCGCCAGGAGTAGTGCCGATTAAAGCCAAAATGATGCATTTGCACGATGAACATACATTTGCACGCCAATGTTCACTCACATGCACTTATAAGTAACTTAACCAAAGTCCAAACAAACCAAGCAACCTTTAGGAGGGAGACAGGCAGAGCAACTGCCCAGGCACTCCTGTTTGTAGACACGTGAACAATCAACTCATCCAGGTGTCAGTCATCAGTCTTTATTAGCCAATCCCTGGATCCCAGCAACCAAAGGGACTTGAAATAGGTATTGAGGCCTAGGAGCCATCACACGCTTCATCACTCTCTTTTAAGGGAAAAGTCAGGAGCAGCACAACTCATTTCATGTATACGTGAAGAAGGTTATGACTTACGCAGAAGCATTTAGTGAACACTTTGAGGAGACAATTGAACACTGAATTGAGGAGACAATTAAGCTGGCAGTACAGTTTAACCATGTGTTATGTGTTATTGTGCAGTGCTGTCCCAACTCTCTTAAGTTCCCGTCTTCCTGAAGGAGTATTTAAACTCATGCTGGAGGCATTACGTTTAGCTGAACCTTTAAGGTTAACAAAGATATTGCAGGCACCTAAACACAGATGCTAGTTCAGCCTAACTCTCTCTCTGGGAAGTATGCCAAAGGGTGGCTGGGCCTTCGGCCTCCAAAAGAAGACAGTTCTGAGACAAAACATTCCCTTGTCATGCAGCTGCCTAGATTCCCTGAATCTGTAGCGAGACAAACGTAATTATACATGAACAGTTTTGGTTATTAGAGACTGGCAGAATATTCTCGTCCCCTGACCTGTGATCTAATGAATGACCTGATGTTGACTAAGCTTTCCCTTTAGTCTCATCATACCGCAACATGCTGTTTGCGGAAATTCCACTACACTCTCCATCACTCTTCATCAGCCAAACAAAAGGAAAGAATCGCTCCTGGCCTTCTGGTCTGGTGGTTATAGTGTTAAGCAGTCTGTCAATAACTACAATCAAATGCCTTTACTTTACTTCCACAGTGAGGTTTAAATTGGTGCCTGCCAGCTTATATCAGTTTCAGGTCACCTTTTTGACTTTTCACCAATTTTCCCTTTATCGCCTGTAATAGACTTTTATAAAGAGCACCTGCTGCTTGCTTTTCGGTCATGGTACCAAATTGTTTCCTGCAAATCTTTGGTTATTTTCTATTGCAACACTTGTAATTGGACTGCAGTAATCTCTCTACAAAAAGCTGCACACAGTGGCGTCCAGGCAGCCATGAGCTAATGGCTAATATTGCTTAGGTGCTCCACTGAGTGCTTTTAGACGCTTTTTTGTGCCGGCTGCCAGCCGGTACTTTAATAGCTCTCTTATTAGTCATCCAGTCATGCTGTACTGACACTGATGTTCTGCTGGAATTATGGCCATTGCTGAAGACCACTGATGTGGGTGTTGATGATGATGGTGATTGTTTTTATATTCATTCATCCAAAGTAATATGTGATGATTATGACTTTTTATATTCATTCATCTGGGTAATTTAGATTGACATTTATATTGTTATGCTTTGAATGTAACCGTGTCTGATCATTATCTGATACTTTTTGTAAATGTCTACATGATGTTAACTGTGCTGTGTATTCTGGCAACTGATCATGTTTCTCAACTGGAATCAACATTGTGTGGATTGTACTCGATTCACTCCGGCTCTGTTGTTGCTTGGATGCTGAGACACACACACACACACACACACACACACACACACACACACACACACACACACACACACACACACACACACACACACACACACACACAGCAGTGGGTTGAGTGGGAATCAACAGATTTAAAAACACACACTGGTACATGCCTTCATGTGTTGTGACACAAACTAGCAGAGTTCATGGCTGTCAGAACACTGAATCTGTTTTTAACATTTTTAATAGGAAAAATGATTACAAAATCAGGAGAAAAACATTATAAACTAAAACGTGTTTTCTTTTTTGTTTTTTTTAGCAGCTGCTTTGTGACCCTAGTTCAACTATTGAATGGAATATTGGAGAGAATATTGAATGAGATTACTTTTTTGAAGCATCTGTTGGTGTTTGACTAGACAGATTCCAAAAAAATACCACACATTTGAGATTTGAGAAGACCTTTGTTTAAATAAACAAATGAAGAAATATGTTGGATCCCCATATTAGTTTAGCGGGGGTGGCAATAGCTCAGTCAGTAGGGTGTTAGGTTGGGAATCGGAGGGTTACTGGTTCAAGTCCCCATACGGACTAAAGTATGGTGGTGGACTGGTAGTTGGAGAGCTGCTAGTTCACCTTCTGGGCAATGCAAGGCACAACCAACTGCTTGGGGTGCCTGTTCATGGGCAGCTCTGTCACTCTGACATCTCTCCATTAGTGCATGTGTGTGTAATTCAGGCCTGTGTGTAATAACAACTGAGTGAAAACATTGTAATTTCCCCTTGCAGGATTGATAAAGTATACATTAAACAATATTTGCTAATTATTATTCCATCAATGTAGATATAATTTTAATTTTAGGCGTATTTACTAAAGAAACAATAATGCAATATACTTTAAATGTAATCTAGAATTAATCTAATCTCATAGCTAATGAGGTAATTAGTTTATAATTTGACAGTAAACGTCCTTCCACCCACAACCATCATTAAAGCACTCACACAGTACCAACTAGTAACTCAACAGCATTTGTGCTAGAGGTTCCCTGGTTATATGCAACAAGCCGACTATCCGTAGCCCACAACCTTTTCAGTGAATCCCCAGCCAGGATTTGGAAAACACAATATTATGCTAATGTTGAGATATTGCTGGATTGACATTTCTACTGATTGGTATTAGTGCTGCTATCCATTTTCCCAACCACGCTGCAATAGCTTAAGGTCTCTCTGTCACCAAAACATGCTTTTAACATTGCGGGTGTCAGGGGTAATTTGTGCTGTTACTCAAGTGGGCTTGTTCCAGTGCAATTAGTGTATTTTCTTTGTGTAATGAGTGCATGCCCCGAGCTGTCTGCCCTCTGGAGACACTTGGAAACTGAAACCAAATCAGAGGCCGACTGCAACAGTGGGCTGTTGATTTGAATTTCTTGTTCTTTTTAAATGAACGTCTTTGACACAGATAATCACAAGAGTGTCCTCATCTGTTAAGTTTACATAATGTCACATATAAAAAGAAGAGGGAGGCTATCTCACAGTTAATATGTTATCGAAATGACTTTGCATCCAGTGGTTTCTGCATTAGTCATGTAGTCCTCTATTCACATCCCACCAGCACAAAAGTACCATTCAATTATAGATTAGGGTCAGTATTTCACTTCACGTTTCAAGTTGACAAACAGTCAAGCCCTAATTGAGCAATAGTTTTTTGGCTGTTTTAATTAATATTATAATGTCTTCCGCAACTCTGGAGTTTCCTCACTTTCAGCTCAGAGAGCACAGGTGTATAACTGTAAGAATATAAGATGCTGTGTATGGATGGCATGTGTGTTTACTATACAGGGAGGGTCTAACTAAAGTCTGGTTACATTATGGGAAATGTGGGAACAAATGTTTTTGAAAGTATGACCCATTGCAGGAGTGAACGGCATTTACGGTCACACTTACTGATGCTGTATCTTTAGGACCAGTACATGCTATCATGCCCACAATGATACTATATGCTGATGACAGAGACTCGGACTCGAGTCGCACTTAAGTCGCACAAACAGCTGACTTCAGACTTGACTCGAACTCGACCCAAAAGACTTCAGACTTGACTTGGACTCGACCCAAAAGACTTCAGACTTGACTTGGACTCGACCCAAAAGACTTCAGACTTGACTCGGACTCGAGCTTCGAGACTCGTCAACAACCTGTTTTCATGCAATTATTGGTTTTTAAATCTAAATGTATTCATGTATTTCTATTTTCTTTTATTGGCGCATATACGTTGGGGAAACGTATGACGAGCTGTATGTCCCCTGCCCTTTGCCATAATGTGCAACGTAACGCATGCGCCTATGTGCTCGCACTCACATATCAAAATATGCATTGCCGATGGCGACCCCAAATCCTCCTGGAGTTGGGCCTTTTCTCATTAGTTTTGCTTTCAATAACTTGGTAAACAGTGGCAGTAAGCTAACAGCTACATGCAAGGTGTGTGGCACCAAGATAAATGATGCCGGATCAACAACGTCGGACTTCATCAGGCATCTCAAAATGCACCCAGATAGGTCAGTCACTCACACGCTAATGTGAAAAGATTACATTTACGTTACATTTAGCATATATCGTCACAGGTAACAAGCTAACCATCGCAAAGTGTTGTGCTAATGCTGAGAACAGGCACATTGTATCTTATAGTTAGTGGTTGCTGAGGCTCAGACATCCATGGCGCACAGGAGGCGGGATGCACGGAAGATGTTACATTTAGCATATATCGTCACAGGTAACAAGCTAACCATCGCAAAGTGTTGTGCTAATGCTGAGAACAGGCACATTGTATCTTATAGTTAGTGGTTGCTGAGGCTCAGACATCCATGGCGCACAGGAGGCGGGACGCACAGATCCATCTCCCCAGGAACAAACGCTGTGTCGGGGGGGCTAACTCATGTGATGCGTAACTGATCCCGTGGATGATTTGTAGGCTATTAAGTGAACAAGGTGTACCCGGTCCACCAAACACTGGGCCGTCTTGACTGTCTTAATTCTGCACATATTTCTGTTACTGTAGTCCTATTTACTATTTCATTATTTCATCCATGCGTGGCGCAGCGGATCCATGCGCACTGTCACCTGCCGTGGCATTACATCAGTGAGTTCAAACTGCTTATTGTGCGTAATTTGGACTGACACTGAGATGCATGTTGTTCTGTAACTGGTGTGGCCCTGCCACTTTTCTCTTGATTTCCACTTCGACATTAGACATTTTTTTGAGTGAAAAAGATGTTACATTTAGCATGTATAATCACAGGTAACAAGTTAACCATCGCAAAGTGTTGTGCTAATGCTGGGAACAGGCACATTGTATCTTTATAGTTGTATCCATATGACATGACAGACTTATGTTAATATTTCCCCAGGTCCGAGGTCTAGAGGGATGTGTTAAGTAGACCCCATAAAGTTATCCTGCAACTGATTTTGATACTGTACTGTCTGGACATGTTTTGAATTCATAACATTTAACAATACAGTGTTAGGGACAGATCAGATGGCCAGAGACTGGAGACTTGACTTGGACTTGCCCCTCAAAGACTTCAGACTTGACTTGGACTCGAGCTCAAAGACTTGAGACTTGACTTGGACTTGCAAAAAATGACTTGTGAACATCTCTGGCTGATGACTAGCAGATCATCTTTAGGTCTTAAAGTCTTTTAGTCTGAAATTAGCATTACACACACTACAGCTGACACAGGTATTCGGTCATAAACAAATGATTGGAGAAAGTGAAGCCTGCTGGTGGTACACTGGTGGCTGTGGCTCGGAGGTAGAGGGATTGGTGGTTCGATCCCAGACTCCTTCCCATGAGATCACATAGGCTCTGCAGATGTTAATCAGGCTTAACAAACCACTTCAGAGTAATGGCTACATGGTCTGCTCAACATACCGTATGTGGTGGTGCATCTTTATTCCTCTGTCAATTAGAGGCTGTTGTAATTCAATACGATTTCGCAATTTTGCAGATGTCCCTCGTTTTAAGGCAGGATGTCCGTCCCCTTCCTCTTTCTTTGTGTTGGCGTTCTAACCTCTGGTGGATTTGTGAGGACTATGGTTAACTGCTCCTCAGATCTCTGCAGGGTAAATCCAGACAGCTAGCTAGACTATCTGTCCAATCTGAGTTTTCTGTTGCACGACTAAAACTACTTTAGAACGTACACATGTTCCACCAAAACAAGTTCCTTCCAGAGGCTATTTAGCAGAGGCACCGTGGTTCCGCCCAGAGTTTAGCCTCGCCCAAGATGACAAGGTGATTGGTTTAAAGAAATGCCAGTAAACCAGATCACATTTTTCTCCCATCCAGGAATGCTGTGTGGACTAACCAGACCTTCCTCCGCAGCCCTGTGGAGGAAGGTCTGGCAATGCGAGACTACATTCAGTGTGCCATGTGTAACCGGAAGTGAAGTAACGTCTAATTTGAACCCAAACCACCATCATTTTCTAAACTTAACTACGTAGTTTTTGTTCTACCTGTATAGAACCAAACTGTGACGGTTCACAGCGTTAACGGCGTGTTTCAAACCGCTATCGTTACATTCTCTGGTTTAGATATGAGTGTGAGATCCTGTGGGTCATTTTCCAGACCTGTGTCATTGTATGGTTTGGAGGACTTGTTGGAATTTAGGAAGTAGAAATTCCATCAGTACAGCTCACATACTTAGCAATACCAGGACTCATTTACTATCTTCTCTTTCTTTCTCTCTTCACAGGGACTCATAAATTTGTGACAGAGGGGGAACATCTGGAGCTGAAAGCCATCACCAAAGAGCAGTCAGGATCGTATGAATGCATCGCTTCCAACGACATTTCAAGCCCTGATGTCAGGACAGTGCAAGTCGCAGTCAACTGTAAGGGCCAAAAACACATTCATCACATTCATGGTGGAAACATACGGGGGACATAGGCTAAAAATCAGGACAGATACATCCTCAAATAAAGCCTGATTGTTTTGTTTCTTACCATTTTCTTTTTATTTTACTGTTTTGTCTTCCTGTTACAAAACAAACAACTGTGACTTAATTATAAAGGCATTATGAAAATGCTTTACACAGCTTTGTGTCTTTGGAAGATGTACTGTATAGTTTGTTTCAGGTTGAGTGAAGGTTCAAACAATGTAAAAGATGTTCATTGTTGTGTCAAAAGAGCAGAAATAGGAGTATGAAGCAACCTAAAACACCAAGCGATGTTGTTAATTTCTCTAAATGAGGTCATCGTAAAAGATATTTGACTTTGTTTTATAGATCCTCCCTTCATTTCCAAAGCGAGGAGTACAGGTACTCCAGTTGGACAAAAAGGAGTCCTGCAATGCGAAGCCTCTGCTGTCCCGAGGGCAGATTTTGAGTGGTACAAAGAAGACCGCAGGCAAGTTTCTCTTCTGAGCTCTGTGATTCCTACAGGCTTGGAATTCTTTGAAGTCAGTATTACAGACACCCATAGACTCCCAGTGTGCTACAGGGTATTGACTTATTTTATTTTGAAACAAGCCAGTCTGCATCATCTTTGTTATATTGTTGTTGATAAGTGTTTATGCGTTTAACACATATCCCTGTTTAAAATAAGATTGTGCTTCATGATGTAATGAGATAATCCTTCATGCCCTTCATTTGTCTTCTCTCAATCGGCAGTATATCCCAATACTGACATTGTAAAAAACAAAAACAAAAATCATAATTTCCTTCTTTTTTTCCCCTTCAAAATTCAGGCAACTCATTTGCAAAACGGGCATGGACACCAAAGGCAACTATTATTATTTCTAATTTGTAACTGGTTTATGTCAGTGTGGAGTGGGGCTCGGAGGTTTAGAGCATATTATGGTATAATATCTTTTCCAACTGAATGCTGGAGAATGGAAAGCTGTTTATGAGCAGCCCCAGAGCTGGTAAAGTGATGTAAACACGGGCTATGTTGCACTGTTAAATGGTCCCTGACGGTGACAGCAGCATTGCTCGTCAGTCCCCAAAAGACAAAATCAGTCCTCAAGAATGAAAAGATGGAGGAAGCTGATAAAATAAATGCCTGGAAATGCAATGAGTGAAACAGAAGGAACGTGGTTGTGCACTGAAGGATGACGTGCACAAATACATACAGTCACTTTGATAAGGCAGTGAGCTGCATTCAGAGTTTGAACTCTAAGAAAAATGTTTGCCTTTTGCAGCCCACAGGTGTAAATGTGTTTGTAAGACGGCCCTAAAAGAGCCATGTAGGTACAAAAACGTCCACCCCCTTTAATGACAGAGGAGCTCTCCCTGCCATGACACACTGACAGTTTGGGAATCCTGTAGATTAGTATTTTTATTTGTAAAAATGTAGTGTTGTCTGGGACTTGGGACTGACTTTTTTTTACCAATCTTTTGTTTTGAACCCAATCCATTTCTATCACTTAACGTTGCTTATCACAGCCACACATACCTGTAGGCTAAGCAGGAAGTTTTAAAGGCTAAAAAGGTAACGATGGAGTTTTTCACACTATCGTCATGGCTGAGCCAGCAAAAATAGAAGCAGAAAGCTAAGAAAGCATTGTCGGAGGAACAGAGAAAGAGGAAACGGAAGACTGACCGAGCGAGGAGTCAGACACGAGTAAACATTGGAGCTGCCAAATATCTATTCCGAAGCTGTAGGGGGAGCTCTATAGAGAAACCTGCCAGCAAAAAGCGAAGAAATGGCCAAAACTGCATAGCGTCCCTTTAAGTGATTCACAATTTTTCGTGGAGCTATGTGAGTCAGTCTCCAACACGCTACGCAGAAGAAGCTGTGAGAATAATTCATCAAAAGACACGTTTGACGTGCACATAAGTTCCGTGGTTGTTATATATATTAACAGTCTGACGCTGGTGGCACAGAATGTAACCAGCAGATCTGCCGTGCGTAAATGGTCACTCCCGTTAGAGATGCAAATGGATCAGATGGCTGTAAAGACAGTCAGCAGTGCAAAGGAAAGGCCTTACAGTAATAATGGCAGCAGACAACAAGAGTGTTGATATTTACATGTTAAAAAGATCCCTTGCCAGTGCCTGCAAGCTATACAAGTTACTGCCAACAGCCTAAACATGGCAATGTCTCTTCAAAGTCTGAGAGCTTATGATAATAGGGTGATTCTGGGCTAAAATTACAAGTATTATCTCATTGTTAAATCCAATTGCAAAGTAATTTGATTAGGTCATCCACTGCCGGTATAATACACCGTAAGTGGCGACATCTGTGGTGTGATGAGGTTGATCCAACATGTCCAATGTGAAGCAATGTGGTTCCTTTACCACAAAAAAAACACTACTTCTCTGTGTTTTTTCTCGTAAAAAATGTGTGACTTTAAATCTCAAAGAATTTCTGACTTTTGTCTTGCAAATGTATGAGTTTTTATATCTGAATATTCCCCTTAGCAAACACATGGCCTCTCAAAGGACTAGAGAAAATATACAATTGCAGTTTCTTTTCTTCAGCAGAAGTCCTGAAAGCTGCTGCCCTCTTTCTTACAGGCTCTTCAACGGACTCAACGGGGTGAAGATAGAGAACCAAGGTAAACAGTCCATGCTCGTCTTTTTCAACGTCTCCGAGGAAGACTATGGGAACTACACTTGTGTTGCCATGAACACCATGGGAATCACTAATGCCAGCATAATCCTTTATGGTAAGAGTAATGCCATTTTTTATCCGAATACAGCATAGAAAATCTGCTTAGAAATATAGGAAATATTTGATAGGATAGAACAACACAATGTAATTCTACTAAATAAAACATCACACACCCCGTGCCCACCTACTAGCCCCACCCCTGGCTAGCAGCTGCACACATCCAAAAATAAAAGGAATCCTGACATGTACTGTATTTTCACTGATTTAACTTTTTCATTTCCACCAGTTTCCATGGCAATTGCAGCACCAACGTTCTCATTTGGCTGAGATAATAATAAATCTCATCCACGTGAACATTTCAATTCCAGTCGATAGCTGTTGATACTGATTTGGACTGTAAGACACGCTAAAGCTGGCGATGGAGTAAGTATTGTATTCTTCTCCTGCAGGGCCCGGTGCCATGCATGATGTGAACGGGGCCGCTGTGTTGCCCCGTTTCTCCGCGTGCCTCCTGCTGACTGAAACCTTACTCTACCTGCTGAAGTTCTGATGGGAAACATGACCGCCTTCAAGCTTCTCTCAGCGTTGAGCAGCAAGAACAGACTATCAGTCCAATGAGAAGAATGGAAAGTTAAGAGTGCCAGCGGTTCACCCTTAGTTTTCCTTCTTTTTCTTTTCTGGCTTTGCATCAGAGTCTGTTCTCTGTTGGCTCGCAAAGCGTGAGAGGCGTCAGTCCGAGGAAGGGAAAAATTTGAATCATGCACTAATTTGATGAGTTTGTGTCCCCCCCCCCCCCAAACCTTTTTGTATGTGAAAAGGGAAAAAAAGAAGAAAAATACATGTAACTGTTGATAGTTGACTGTTTATTGCCCAATATTGAAGTGTACATTCAGATTATTATTAATATTATTGTGTCATGTACTGTTCAATATCTGTACAATACCATTACGCTTTTTTAAGTAAACGACAAAAAAAAAGGACAAAATGCAATGTGATTGTTGAATTTTACTGTATTTTTACAGTTGTATGCAAAACAGAGTAACGGATCCTTCATGATAAACAGTTCAGAATAACAAATAGTACACCATGATTTCTCAGGCAAAGTCCTACAGCATAGTGCATCCAAATTTTTATTTCCATCCTAGTGTGTGTGTAGAAAATGTACATATGTGTACAGACAATTCCTGCACTGTTTTTTTTTTTCCAAATGCATACGGTCATCAGATGACTTTTTAAACACTGAATCACAGTGTCATAGCAGCTTCACGGCATGTTCACTGACCGCTGAAAATCTGAAACGAGACGGTCAGACGTTTATGTGCAGTGTCATTTAGGACAGAAGCGTTGCTCAGTGTGCTGCTCTGTTCTCGACAGTGACCCGTTGAACTAAATGCTCAGAGTTGAGACTTATTTGACAGCACATATTGTGCTGATGGCATCATGGCACTGCAATGACTTCTCACTAACTGCTGCTGTTCATTCATTAAACTGCATTTTCATTACCCACAACCTCCTGAGGCTATGATTGGCTTTTGAAGCTTTAGTGCGTAACTTCGTTATAATAATGAACGTCTGTTACATTCAAGCCATTGCCCATAGGCGTAATTTACAGTGGGGGGATGGGGGGGGTTTACAACCCCCTAATAATCAAAATTGGTCAGTGCAACCCACCTCAAAAACGTATTATGATTTCCTTTACACAAACAAAGACATTTGCACCATAACTTGATGCACAAAAGGCACAAATCGGGCTCCTGGATAGCTCAGTTGGTAGAGCGGGCGCCCATATATAGAGGTTTTCTCCTCGAAGAGGCGGGCCCGGCTTCGAATCCGACCTGCGGCCCTTTGCTGCACGTCATTCCCTCCTCTCTCTCCCCTTTCATGTCTTCAGCTGTCCTATCAAAATAAAGGCCGAAAATGCCTAAAAAATAATCACAAATCGTTGCAGAAATGCACAATGCAGGAAATGAAGTTTGCTCAAAAGTGGACATCTCAACACCCCCAAAGGTTGAACCCAAAGTTACGCCCTTACCATTGCCACATGAGTTGCTACAAAGCTAATTAAGACTAACAGCTCTACAACTCTCTCTGTATTTCTCAGTATGGCTGTGTTTAGAAGTTGGTGTCGTCTGGTGACTTTCATGCGCAGAAACTAATGTCTTCTTCTGAAGAGTCCATCATGTTTTTTTAATCCTCCGTGTCCTCCTTGGCTACTAGCAACTGCGTGGAGGGGTGGTGGGTGCGCGATCACGGAAGGCTTGTATCGTGTGGATGCGACGACAGTTTTGACTTAGAATTCCTCATGGAGCACACAGAAACTACACACTATAGCTTTAAAGTCTTCTTTTAAAGCTGCATCTGTCATGATTTATGCCGAAGTTAACAAGTACATGTATAAGTACATATTGATTTAATCAATAGCCTTTAAGTTTCTCAGACTGCCACAGTGGCTCTCCCACAGAGCCAATCATGTTGGAGCTTTACACAAATCATGTGTTTGTTACTTTTTCCATTGATGTGCATTGGAAAATAGTAGCTTAACAATTACTTATAGTCCCTCAAAATATCTCTTAAAATCCTAAATATCGCTGAAAATGCATGCAGTCACTAAGAATTTACCATCAATTAATAACAGTAGCAGACAGAGCTACGTATAGACAATGCCAGACATAGATCATATTTACTAAAAGCATACCAGAGCTTTAGATAGTTTGAATGTGTGTCTATACAGTAACTTGCAGTAGTGGAATGTAACTAGGCACATTTACTCCCATGCTGTAATTAAAGGTGGAGTCTGTGATTCTAATCTAATACACATTTTGCCAAATTCAGCCAATATGTCCTCCCGGTGTACTAACTGTCTGTTGTGTGTGTGTGTGTGTGTGTGTGTGTGTGTGTGTGTGTGTGTGTGTGTGTGTGTGTGTGTGTGTGCGCGCGCGCTGGAAATAAATCCTGTGTTCATACACAGCTCTGACTCTGTAAATGGGAACAAACACACAGTGTCTAAGGGATGGTTAGGACAAAACAATCAACTAAACCCAGGGGGAAACCAAGGGAAGAGCGGAAGCAGTTCAAGATTCAATAAGATAATTTATTCTTAAACTGATTGTCAACATAGAACGAGCTTCACAAAGAAGATGAATAATATTAGACAACGTTAAATGTTTAACACAAGCAAGCAACTGCTGGAATGCAGGATCTCTGGCTACCATTGAAGCTCTCTCTGTGTCACTCAGATTCACACGGCCTTCCACAAGTCCCAACAGTCTGGCTCAAGCTACTTAAGGCCCCCCCCCTTGCTGATTATCGCTGACCAGCTTCAGCTGCGGGAGTGACGTCACATTCGACACACACACACACACACACACACACACACACACACACACACACACACACACACACACACACACCTGGAGAGGGTGTCAGGATATAGAGAAATGGCGGACCCAAAATGCAGAGACGGCGGGGCAGTGTTGAGTTCAGAGATTTAATAAATAAAAAGGGTTACGACAAAAAGAGCCCTGAAGTAAGCAGGTAAAAATAGTTCCAAAAAATGTTGAGGAAGCCAAAAGACCAGGAATCAAAATAAACTGGAACACCAGGACAACCGGGGTAGCAATACACAAGCACAATACAACAATCTGACAACAGACAAAGACAACACAGAGACTAAATACACAAGGTAACGAGGGCTAAACAAGGGACAGGTAAAACACATCAGGGCAGGGCAGACAATCACAAAGGCGGGAAAACACAAGGCAGGAAGTAAAGCAAGATATGACAAAGGGGGAAAACAGACTACAAAATAAAACAGGAAACAACTACAACAGAAAACCCACAATCATGAAAGAGGGTTACAAAACGGAAAGGATGCAGCAAAACAACAAATGCAACACGGCACGTAACGCTGAGATGCGCGGTTCTGACAGGACAGCGACGCTACAAACATATGATGCATTGCTGCAGATGAAACTAGCCAACAGTATATAAAGGAGTTAAAACATCAGCAGTAAAATGCAACAGAAACATGAATGCAGCGGGAATATTAATTCAGAAACATCAGATAGAATAAGATGGACAGAGAACATTTTACTGCACGATACAGTCTTTCACTTTAAGATCCTTAAGTACATTTTGCTGATAATACTTCAATACTATAACCTAAGTAAGGTTTTGAATGCAGGACTTTAACTTGTAGTGGAGTATTTCACCAGGTGGTATAACTACTTTATACTTAAATATACAATCTAAATACTTCTTCCGCCACTGGGGACTCGGAATTTACTTTATTCATCAAACAATACGTCTGCATTTACTGTTGTTGAGTTAAGTTATCAATGTGTGGTAGTAAGTGTTGGAATGTAACTAAGTACATTTACTCAAGTACTGCACTTAAGTGCAAATGTTGAGGTACTTATACTTTACTTGAGTCTTTTCTTTTCATGCCACTTTCTACTTCTACTCCGCTACATTTCAGAGAGAAATATTGTTCTTTTTACTCCACTACATTCATCTGTTCCAGCTTTAGTTACTAGTTACTTTACACATTAAGATTTCTGCACACAAAACACATGTAGTTTATAAAATCTGATGTTTTATTCTAAAGTAAACTAGCCAACAATATAACGGCTACAAGTCCAGCTGAGATGATTAGACCATTAAACACACAACTGTTTGGATGCTTTACTCTTTCTACAATGGGAGGGTTTTTCTTTACTTTTAATACTTTAAGTACATTTTCCTGATGATACTTACAGACTTTTACTTAAGTAACATTTTCAATGTAGGACTTTCACTTGTAACGGAGTATTTTCACAGAGTGGTATTAGTACTTGTACTTAAGTAATGGACATGAATACTTTTTCCACCACTGGTAGTAATGCAAATCTAAAGTATTCCTTACTCGACAACAATAAAAACAGACATTGTAATATATTGAATGCATAGCCGGAAATCGTGGGAGGGGGGTCAAATGGGTGCCCTCCCCCCTAGAAATAGCATTAAAACCACGCTATGTATTGTACATAATATATACTTCAAATAATTGTGTAAGTAGTAAAACAATACAAACGGGGCAAAACATTTTGAGTCCCCCCTCCCTTGCCTCACAGTGGTTTGGTCCACTGCTGGTTTTCTCCCTTTACGTTAATGGTACACAGACGCCCGGTGGGACTCGTGGGAGAAATGTTATGTTTATTACTCCCCCCCCTCCCCCCCAAATATGTTTGGTGAGATGTACGCCCATGATTTTATGAACGACAAGACAGAGTCACAGTGGATGATGATGAATGTCCCGTGTAGCTGCTATGAAGCTTTTTTTCAGGTGTTCCGAATGTGTGCTCTGAACCTGGTTTGCCCCCGAGGTAAACAGCAGATGCTGTTTCTCCAGACTGCAGAAGTCATTGTTGTTTTCTGTGGTCAGTGGATGCATTTTCAAGTGACATGTTTCAGTCTGCCTCGGACTGAGATTTCAAGTGATATGAGAATATACTTAAAGCACAAGTGATTGATAATGTGATGTTCTGCTATTGTCCAGTTCACTCCCGTTCATACCTATGAGTAAGAAGTGTCATAAAGAAGACAAAACAACAGGGATGAGGTTGATGTATGTGGGAATGCTTTTGTTGTACTCACTTGTTAAGTTATGTGCTTGTAATGATGGTGAAGCAGTCAGCTGCAGACAATGTCATAGGATGTGATTTCACTTTTTAGGGTTTTGAAAAAGACACAGACAGGTGGGCCTGCAAAACTAAACTTGAGGGTTATTGTAACCCTTTCCATCCCGGATAAGTTAACATAAGTATTGATGTCAATAAGCTTGAATCAATTTGTTTAAAATCCCCATTAAAAAAGAACTGATACTGGAATTTACTTAAGGTGTATTTTTGTATATGGCACCATGAACGACAGTGTGTGATTTGTATTTTTCTGTTATTTTCGTTTCTTCAATGATTTAAGGATTTTGGAGTTATGCATTTCACATTAACAATAATCCTGCTGCGTATTTCTCTGGGCATTTTGAAGTTTGCAGTATATTTTTTTTTTTTAACTTTTGACTTCATTTACAATTGATTTTCCAATGTACGATCTCATTGACGGCTGCATTGTTGACCTGTCTGATATGTTTTCTGACCTCACTGGAGGTTGAGCTTAGGGTAGTCACTATTGTGGTATAGTCATCGTATCATTTGATTGAGAGTTTGCAAAAGTGTCCATAAACTGGTTCAATGTGAATTCAAGTTGCCAATCATTTGTTCTGACTATGACGCCATACATTACTGTTTTTTATTTAAAGCTGCACTAGTCAATATTTTTTATATTAATTACCTCCTGTTGTCCTCGGGTCAAATCTGACCAGTTTTCAAAGTTTCTATATCAGACATACTTTGACAGACAAACTGCCCCAAAATAACATGGATGGTTCCATAAAAATGCTCTTCACAAGTGAAAATAAGGATAAGATCTATAATTTTTGGGGGAATTTTGGGTGTTTTATTTAATTTTATAGCATTATCCTGACTAAACTTTGACATATCTGTGATTATCGAAATTTCCGTGATGGGCCCACGGAAGAATTCCGTGAAATGAACACGGCCCTTTAATTTAAGGAAAAGGTCGTGGGTGGGCTTACGTTTCCATGACACGCGGGACAACAACGGGACGGTTGGGTTTAGGAAAAGAAGAACGGGACGGCCGTATACAGCGGACGGGTTGGGTTTAGGAAAAGAAGAACAGGACGTTGGGTTTAGGAATCATGTGACACGATCCCCGGTCTCCTGGGTACAAGTCCTGTGTTGTTTGACCCATCCACCACCCCAACCAACCTCCCTACGCAGATTTTCAGGCTTTCATACTACTCGCTACCGTAGTCTCTCTTAATGCTACGTCATCTTCTCATTGACTTTACATTGGCATTGTTTTCCGTGGTGGCCACGCGGAATTTTCACACATTCCGTGCCACCACCACGTAATGCGGTGTTAACAGTTTGTGATCATTTCACGGAATTCTGTGAGACCAGGCTGCAAAAAACGCTAAAAATGTAAATAAATAAAAAAACAACACACGGGTTAACAGTGGATCAAATGATTAGATGGCATGTGAAAGGTGTCACTCATAGTGACAAACTCACAGATAGTTATCACCAACTGTAGTTCCTCTGTAGCTAAGCTGTGAAGCAACTGTATAGGCTACTACCAGCTGAGCACCAAGCAACACACAGACATGAACATAGTGGAATATCAAAAGAGCATATGGGAATATTGGACTTACGTTTGTGGCGAGAAACACGACTCCAAAAGATTGCTAATATTGCTTCTCATGAACGGGTGTATGATATTGTACGAAAATGGATGCACCAAAACGTATTATATCCTATGAAATTAGGAGACCCCCGACTGGTCACGTGACGCCTGCTGGCTACGAGCTCCATGACGCCGAGTGGCAGTTGCTAGTTGTTTAAGCCGCTACAGAGCTTTGTGACGCTGGCTACAGACCTCCGTTGTATCAGCAGTGGTGGTTCAGTTACCCGAGAATACAGAGGACCGTGAGCTTTTGGTCATTTCGGTGGACATCACAGTTAAATTTAGTCCACAAAATATGACCGTTTTGCCTCGCCGAAAGTTAAGATTAGGCACCAAAACGACTAGTTAAGATTAGGAAAAATATTGTGGGTTGGATTAAAGCACTTTTAAGGAACACACATTTCCTGTGTGATAGACTTTAGTCGCTCTCTGGCTTGAAAGTCCTGCATCCACCCCAACCTCCTCCTTTATACAGTGGCTGTCAATGTACTGAATGTACAGTATGTATGAAAACAACGTGGAATGCTTACGAATTACAGTTCCATAACTTTTCCTATCTTTTTGAACGAATGGTTCATGAGAACAGGCTTGTAATTCACAGTGGGCAGTAATGGAAATGGGTTTGGTCCTTTTGGAATTTATCTGGAAAGACAAGAAGTAACTGATCAGAGGATCTCAGGGGTCTGGGTTGGTGAGATCGGGGATGTAAGCTAGTGCATAAAATCACTCCAAATCAATAACGGGGAAAACAGTGGTGTGCCATCTGAAAAACAGACTCCTGTGGTAAAGATATACCGCATAGTGCATTAAAAACCGGGCCTAAAAATAATCAGCAGACGATAATGATAAAAAAGAATCGATCATGACAGGAAGTGATCCATGTTTTAGACATGAAACAAATAACTGCGAGGCCTGTCTCATGAATGTGTACTACAGGGTTGAGCTGACGCAGCAGTAGGAAATGGTCAAACACATCATAGTTCATAGATAGTGTATCCAATATAATCAGATAAGATAAGATCTGCATTACCATAAAAAGGAAACTATGCTGTCCTTTGAATTCCTGTGGGAACTACATCTGCACACCAGCAGCACTTACGTAGTCTCTTATTTTATTGTTAATAAACAGGAATATTCAGTGTCACTGCTGTCACAACGGATAGAGATTTATACAATCTCAGCATGATGACATCAATATCTGCATGTGTTCCTGAGATCCTGGGCCCCGGCAGTGTAACCTTGCTATCAGAGCAAAGCTGTAAAAAGGACAGGAATGCAGGGCAAGTGTGGAAACTGCTGTCAGTCAAGCTGCCTGTTACCTCTTTGTGTCTTTGACTGAATGGCAGGAGATGCACTCCGGTGACATATCTGTGAGACATTAATGCAAATTCTTGCATCCAGGTTTTGTGTGTATAAATACTTTTCTTACGACTTACACAATGCATAAGCCACTACTGGGATTACGTCACTGCTGATTAGGATGTTTTGTTTTTATTGTAATAATGAAATGAGTAGCAGCAAAATAAACTCACTTTTTTTTTTTTTTCAAGCCAACTCCTTCCAGCCAGGTGAAGGTAAACACACTGACAGGAAATCTTTTTAAAAGTGACAGCATGATGAGCCTGACGTGCTAACCTGCCAGTGTTGTCACAGCGTGATGAACAACAACAGTGTCCCAATTACAAGATCTGACTCCATTGTTTCTTTGAAGAGGGAATGAAAGTGCTTTTTTGTGTTTTGATTCTCAAGGAACAAAAGTGAGTTTTTAGATAATAGTCTATATAATAGGGGTGTAAAGATTCACCAATACGAATCAGTATTCGGTTGTGTTCTCCCAGATACGGCCATATCGATACACCGACCCCTGCATCAGTCTAAATGGAGCAAGATTTGGCCGATGGCCCATTTCTAATGTTACGAATCAGTTGACTAAGGGACTGTTTGTTATTTATTTCAGGGGCCACCGGAGGAGTTTTGGGACCTTTAGTCAAAATAGACCTGACCCTCCCTTCACCAGCAATACATTTTGGATGACCCTCCCCAACAATTTATTGATGCCTTCTGTACTGGTTCACGCTTGGCAAAGACATACAGATAGCCATTGTTTTTTTACAGCCACGACATACGTGACTAAACCTCTGTATTCTCATCTTACGCATCCCACTCCTCTGTTATGGTGTGGGGGCCATTTCAGAAGATTTACTCATTAACATTGTTGTGGAAACACAATTAGCATGGAAACTAAATGCACACGTCCTGCATTACTGCATTACTTCAAATACTAAGTTACTCATCTAGTAAACTAGTATTCACATGAAATAAAACAATAAAACATTGAGACCATTCAGCAAAGCACACTGGATAATTCAACACTGGTTGCTATGGACTCGTCACTAGGCTTCCTCAGTCATTGTATATTTTAGCATATAGGTAACGCTGCCAAAGCTGAACATTATCCAAAACTCCATTTCTCCGACAAGCATCAATTTGGGAGCCTGCAAGCTATCACTCCTTCCCTCTCAAATGCCTTGAAAAGGCTGTCGTTATATTATATATATATATATATATATATATATATATATCACCGGGACAAAAGGATATTTGAGTCAGGTATGGCTGCAGCCTGGAGACCTCCCGTCTCATGCCCTCCCGGCTTGGTGCAGTACGCAAGTTTTGACTTTTCAAAATAAAAGCCAGCATCTGCTCCGTTATGTTTTCATACAGTGTTTTGGATGTTTTTTTTAACTAAACAGTACAGCAATCATGCTAATGAATATACAATTATCTCTTTCATCAGATGTCTTAGTTACAACACAATGGAGCTAGCAAAGCAATTTTGTGTTTATATGTGCGAGCGGGATTTATTCAGTTTGTGAAATCCCACGGTCTCTAAAGCTACAGTTCAAATTGTCTGGCTGACTAAATAGGGAGGGACCCATCTGCTAGCGATAGGGGCCGAGACTGAGAGAGCTACATGGAGCTACATGGATAAATATGCACCAAACAAGCCACTTTGAAATGTTGTTGGGTGACCCTCCCCCCTAGACTAAAACAAATTGGGTGACCCTCCCCTCAACAAAGAATAAAAAGACATGACCCTCCCCTATTTTCTTCCAGTGGTCCATTCCATAAATACCGAACGGTCCCTAAAGCTTTGCTATCAATCCAACGAGGTTGCTGCTGTGTGCACAATGCTGTTGAAAGAGACGGGTTTGTGCGTTTGTGTTATTTGCAAGGAAGATAAAAGCCTCACTTTGTGTGGTTAAGGACTTGGTCATTCATGTTCAGGGTGGCAGGGATCAGCCAATCAGTGTCTTTGTTTGGGTTTGCAGAAAAAACATGTGCCACCTGCTAGGTTTCGTTTTTGGAGTTAGCGGTGAAAGTGGCTAAGAGGAATACATTGTGGGTATTGTATTGCATTGTTGTCTGTGAGTCATCCATCCATGTGTGTTCATAAACATGTGAGTAGACTGGCATTAATATGTATAGATATGTACTTGGGTGTATTCAGTTTAATATTGACGTTTATATGTTCTAAGATGTTCAGTTACATTAGCACAAAAGTCGGCTAGCCGCAAGCTAACGCTCACAACATTATTATTGTGCTCACATGTGTACCCACGTAATACTGTATAGGATTATTAGTGCTCACAATGACCGTGTAACATGGACCTGTGTTTGAGTTACTGGCTCTAAGATTACAGCAGTATCATTTAACATGGAGCTGATGTGATTTGGTTCTAAGTGGCTAGCTAATTAAGTTGAAGTTACAGTGTATACTAATAGCTTTACTATTCCCTGGTCCCTTATACAAACTATATATTTATTTAAAGGTAGGCAATGCTTCTTTTATAGAATTGGCTTATTTTAAATTATAATGGGAAATGAATGTGTGCACATTAAACAAATTAACTGTATCAGATTGAATAGTATCTCATCGAATCACAACAAATCATTTCAACATTGAATCAAATCGCACCGAATCGTTCCATATTAAAATGTATTGTAACGGACTGTGTTAATGCTCCAGGTTAATGTCTTCTTGTTAATGTTAAATGCTAAGAGTATCACTGTTTACATACACTAGTTTGGGCCAGATTAGAGATGTTGAGTTAAACTCTGAGATTTCCGCCTGTCAGTGAAGTAAACGTGAGTTTAGATGCTGTGAACCCTGTCTACATGTCATCTTCCTATGAGAGTAAGCCGCGGGAGATCGTACACCAGGGGTCCGTTTCAGGAAGGAGGTTTAACAAACTCTGAGTGTAACCCTGATCTCCGAGCTGATTCACCCTGAGATGGAAACTCTGAGTTTTTGGTTTCAGAACAGCTGATATGAGTTGGTTCAATCAACTCAGAGTATGTTCATGCGCGTGCACCACCACAATAAAAAGGCAGCATGAATGGAGCCATGATACTACGATTCACCATGGTAACAACCACAAACAAACGGGTCAGCGGAAATACTTATGTGCACAAACAACGAGTTTGAACATGTATTTTGTTAAAAAAGCAAGACAGCGGTTGCTGTAAAAGATAGATAAGTGGTGTGGGAGAACACTGCTGCTCGAGTCAATGCGTAAGCATTAACAGAGTATTAATTTCATATTTAATCACAGTTAACTGATAATATTACTGGTGAAAACTGGAATGGTATTACACCTATAATTTCATTTAGGTGGAATCCTGCAGTCGAAAAACGTAAACTACTACTATATCCCATTCTGAGCCTGCAGCACCATGATCATTAACAGAACTATAATGTATATTCATTTATTTATTTTGAATGGCTCTCACTGGTTTGTCTCCAGGGAACACTACAAAAACGTTTAAAAAACGTTTCAGAGTGAGTCACACTTTTCTGACGCCTCTGCATACAGTGGCTTTACTATTACAGTATGATCCGCATCACCAATGCTATAAAGAAGACTGCCGTTTGCAAAAAACGTATGCGACACAAATAATCTGCTTGGATGTTAATAAAGCATGTCCACGATGGTGGATGTTAGTGATATGAGGACGGATATCTACATATCTGATGGACGGTGAAAAAAAAATACCTCTCAAATCGGTTATGTGGAAATGAAACTACATCTAGTAAACTCTTTGTGAAGTAATATAGCTTTTTCATCAACGGGATCGTCGACAAAAGGACATGACACGTTTGAGAAATAAACGTTTTATAATCTGCCTAACATAAACCAATTCGTTTTTTTTTTTTTTAAATGCGCCTGATACAGACTGAATGACTGAATGAATGAATGAATGAATGAATGAATGAATGAATGAATGAGGAAATGAGTGAGAAGGAGGAGACTGAGAGAAACTCGAGGTTTCTTGAAGAAAAGCTGCTCCCAACCAGGTTAGGTTCACAGACTCAGTTACTATGGTAACTGAGTCTGAGGTGAAGTTCCCTCTCTTTCTGAAACAGAAAACCCAGAGTTACCCTCATCTCAGGGTTAACAAACTCAGAGTTGTCGCTAAACCTGCTTTCTGAAATGGACCCCTGTAGTTGGCTGAGAGCTAAGTGGGAGTGGCTGTTGTGATTTCCTGCAGGAAGAGAAGGGGTGGGAGAGAAACCGGAGCGAGAGGGGGCTAGTAATGTCAGGTAACGTTAGTTGACTTAATTGTTTCTTTGTTTTGGCGTTGGTTACGGCCCACAGTAGCCTGTATTCAGTTCAGTAATAAAACCTACAGTAAACTGGCTGTAACGTCTCACCGGCTGCTTATTAAGGGACGTTACAGTATCGTCCCTGAACCGTATCGTAGCCCATGTATCTAGATACGTATCAGATCGTCTTATAAGGGAGACATGCACACCCCTAATATATAACCACTCCAATATAATAAAATACAGTATTACCCCTTTGGATAGTCTTTATATTCAATCTAAGTTTTATAAAAAATGTTCTCATGAGGGTAGATGATAACCAGTGTATTTTGTGGCAGCTTGCAGTAATACTTAACCTTGTTTTAAAAAAAACTGCATTACTTTGCTGTTTCAGCTCCCAGTCTTTCATTCATCTCTGTCATAAATATGACAGCACAACACAGTTATGGAAATCTTCCAGATATAACAAGTTAAACGTGGATTGTTCTGTACAGGTTTAATGTAAGATGAAGGTCTTGCTCGTACACACTGCAAGCAGCTAGATTGATTAATCACTTTATTTTGGTATGGTATGCAAAGGGCAAATGTTTGTTCACTGCTTGTCCTCAAATGCTCTCATTAACTCAGATAGCTAGTTTAGGATTAATAGACAATTTTAGAAAATGATTTCAAAATGATTGATGCAAGTTTTTTTTAAATCACCAGTCGAGAGACGGGTTTGTGTCAAACTGATTTGAATTTGATTTCCTTTCGGTCTTCAAATTAAAGTGAAAGAGAAGAGGGGAGACGTTAATGGATGTAATTAGGGCTAACAACTATGACATATCAGCAGTCTGCAGTCTCTGTAAGTTCCCCTCATTGAATCATGTAAAAATAATGACCATGCAACATTATTCTTCACATTCTTATTCCATGCCATGAAAATATGTCATCATCAGTACAAAGTACCACCATACTGCATTTCTACTATACCAAACATTTTTCCATCATATATGGACACAACCATGCCAGTGTTCCCCCTGATTGTCTGACAAATTATAACTGTAACAAAATGCTGAAAAACATGAAAATAATACCAGAGGACAGCTAAAGCCTTACAACGCATTCTCATGATCGGGTTTGTATGATATGGTACAAATACTTATGCCCAACAATTCGTATGATATCCTACGAATTTCCGGTGACCGCCGGCCGGTCACGTGACGACCAGAATACATATGAATTACAGTGCAATACTTTTTGTAGCCATATGTAGAATGGTTCATGAGAACAGCCCGAGCCACAGACTTCATGCACAGCACTGAAGAAACAGTAGATGTAAAACTGTTAACCATCAAAAATCTGCCACAAGTGTTTCCATTTATGAGAGCATTCCATCTTGTCCGCCATGTTATTACATTTGTACCAACAAAACCCTTTGCCGACACAAAATACCACATGTATGAATAAATCAAAACTCCCCAAAAACACGATTAGAATCCAGCTCTCTGATGACTTCTGACTCTGTGCTGGCATCTTTTACACATCTGAGTCTTTGATTTCAACCTCACATATCTTCTTGCAAATACTGGAAATAGTTGACAGCCCCTCTGCCTTCCTTTATTTGGTTTGCCCATAATTTTTAAGCTTGCAGATTGTTTTGTAATTCATAACCAAATACTTTCCAACGTCTGTCATCATGCACACTGAATCTTTCCCGTGGCCATCTAAATAAGGCCACAAATAGAGAGATCTTGATCTCAACTAGACTTCCTGCATACATAAAGGTTTTTATTAGTATAAGCCACATTCATTTAAATACAACACTGCACAGTTATTGGCTTTACCCAAACACACAACCACATGCATGCAGTCTACGACAACGTCCCACTCAAACCTAATGAATACATTTATTATTTGACTTCGCAGGGCCGCAGTCACATTAGATAAATCCATGTTTGTGTGCTGAAGATGAGCCAATGAATGCATGATTTTATTTACGATGAAAACAAGAGCATGATGATGCATTCACTGGCTATCTGATGAAGTACTTATGGGCATCATTTTGAGTGTGTGTGGGCGCAGCTGGCTAAATGCAAAGACAGGTCAAGGCAATAGCTGGAGTGGAGGGAACGAGTTAGAGGCCTGTACAACTGCTGAGGGCCGCAGTCAGCCGTGTGGCTAATCTCTTCCTGGATGAGACTAAATCATCTGTGTGCACGCATGCTGCACCACTATACATCCTGTCCCATCACCTACAGTACACAAGCTTATGATCCTGTCTCTGACATTACCTTCCACTCATACGAGCAAGACAGTAGGTGAAGTCACGCAGGCCAGAATGGGCAACAGACCATTCCACGAGTCTTTTCCCACGCTCAAAGGCTAAAAGATTGAGTCCACAATGTGCTTTCTACTCTGTTTTGCTCCAATACGTTCTGGTTTTCTCACACCATTGGCTTTTCAATAGAAATCAGATGTTGTTGTTGGTGTCAGTCTGTAAAACCTGTCTCATCCTGCTTTGAAATATAATAAGAGCGTATTTTCTCCTGTGTTGCCATGAAGACACAAACTCCTCTGATATATTTGCTGCACTCATAACATACTCCTGTTCTCTCGAGAGTCATAGGCTCCCATTGTCTATAAAAAAAAACATTAAAAAGAGCTTGAAGAGATACAGTGTAGCGCTAACAAACAGTATCCATTACATGAGACGACTGGGAGTTTCTCCTGACATGACTTTATACACAATCATTGCAGCTTTTTTTAAATTTATCATATCAGCCAGATTTTAATGTGACCTGCATCAACTTTAATTTTTGTTTTTGTTTTACAAAAATATGAAAACACATATAGAAGAATTGCATAAAACCTAAACATATATATTATATTAAATAAATAAATAATATACAGTACAACTGAATGGCATGGTTAAATTATTTACTATTTTGTAATCTGCCGGTGCAGAAGAAGAACAATAAGTGCTGTCAAAAAAAAATAAGTCAATTTGAATGTCAGTCACATTACATTACCCTTTGCCTGTTTGGATTAAATTAATGTTTAAATGAACGTGTTGCCCAACAGGAATGGACTGTCTGGTGAAAAAATGATGTCATTCACGGTCAGTGCCTCCTTCAACCTTCCAGGTACCATCGCCTCACGCGTGTCACGTAAATGTTTTCGGATCCCTGCCCTTGGCCGCCTCTCGTCTTCAGGTGGAAGAACAGCATTAGCCAATGCCTCCGGTTCACCGGCACATTAATTTCTCCGGGATTTGAGGGCAGTATCCCTGGAGACCTGCAGGGACGGAGAGATCACCTCCATCCTGCGAGGCTGTGAGTGGGGAAGACTGTGATCTGAAAGGACGCTGCAGGTTCATAAACAGGATACATGCAGGAGGAATCCACACAGGTCTTAATGCAGTCATTTGATGTGAGGTAACACAAATGAAAAGGACTGTATGATTGTGAAAGAGTTTTACCATTTTAAGATGTTAACATATTTTGTTTTAGCAGTTTCATGAGGTTACAAAAATATAGTAACTCCATACCAGCTATACCCTAACACAAACACACACACACACACACACACATCACACCTGTTTTAGCAGCAGTTCACTGGTTACCAGTCCAGTATAGAATTCAATTTAAAATCCTGGTCCTGTCAAGTCAAGTTCCTCCCTACATCTCTGACTTGATACAGCTTCATACTCCCACCCGTAGTCTGAGGTCATTAGGTCAGAGGCTATTTGTGGTTCCCCGCACTCAGTTTAAAACTATATTGATCGATCATTCCCAGCAGTGGCTCCTAGGTTGTGGAATGACTCGCCTCCCTCTCTACATTACTGAATTCTGTAGAATCTTTTAAAAAGCAATTAAATACTTTTAGTTTTATGGCTGTTTGTTATGTTTTCTATTTGTATTTACATTTTTTGTATTGTATTACATTTTATTGTAAAGCACTTTGTGATTTTTATCTGTGAAAGGTGCTATACAAATACACTTTATGCTATACTTACACACACACACACACACACACGCACACACAGTATTTTATATAGTATTTATATAAAAAGTTTTTTGGTATATCCAAAGTTTTTAATTATTTTTTCCAAAGTGTTTACAACTTAGTGTTAACTAATAACTGTTGCAAACTGGTACTAACAACTAAATATTAGTGCATTCCTGGAACTAGGCGTCTTGGATATATCAAAAAACTTTTTCAGCAACCACCACGCGAGATCCCGCACAGAGCACGACATCTATTGCCGAAAGATACTACCGGTAAAGAAGGAGCAAGAAGTGACAGAACAGCAGAAGAGATCAACGAAATGGCGGAGTTTGAGGTTAGCATCGAACGCAACGATGAGTGTGTCATTCATATTCGTATTCATATTCAAGCTGAATACACGGACAAGGAGCTACAACTAATGGAGGACAATCGGAGAGCTAGCTAGCTAGCAGCGGCGGCAGCGGTAACAGCAGAGATTAGAAGCCATCAGGCAAGTGTTATATAAATAAACTCCTGGTGTACTTACAAACTTTCCAATGCCGCGTTTTATGAGTACAGAACCTATTTGTACTACTGTAGAAGTTTGGTACCATTATTAATGGGGTAATTTACGAGATACACCTTTGGTTCAATTAGAGCCAAGGGACAAAAACCATCTGGGGGGGGTGTTTGGCTCGAGGTCATGGTGCAAAGGACCCTAGGGTGAAATTACTCTGAACCATCCTTTTTAAGATTCATCAATTCATAGCAATGAGCTCTTATTTTGACATAAAGACAAAAGGAGGAAAAGTTGCAACCAGGATCAGGATTCATGGGATTGACTGAGTGCTAATCTTATGATTGCAGTTATATGAGGTACAGTAGGTCTCCCAGCATGCACTAGAGCAAGAAACTAATGAACATGAGTCAGATTTTATGTGTGCTCCGGTATTGTTTTTCCATGCCTCCACTGTTTCCATATTTCCATTGTTGTTATACAATTAATTATTAAGCTTGAACACAGTTAGACCAGAGTAATGTACAATCATTAAGCAGATGTATGAATGACCTGATTATAATAAAGTAGGATTGGTTACATTTAAATACTTTATTTCTTGTCTACTGTGACCCAACTTCCAACTTGGTGAAAGCACAATTGACCTTTTGTGTATCAGGTCGACGCAGTGTGTATGAAAGGCAACCAGCGCTTGTATTTCTTTCGTGAGCGTCCGAATTTTAAGGTTGATGGGACTCTGAAGAGAATGTTTTCTTTTTGTTTTATTGAATCACTTTTTACTTTTACCTTCATAAGTTGGTATGGTTTACTGAACCAAAAAGATGACTTCAATTCATTCTTATTCATAGTGTCAAATCACAACAGGAGTTATCTCAGGACAATTTACAGATAGAGTCTTTGTGGGTGGCCATCTGCCGCTGCTGGTTGGGACACAGAGACACTTATACAGATATACAGAAATATGATTCATAATAATTATAGCAGTTGGATGATGAACAGTGGCAGTTATATTAACAATAACGATAATAGTACTGTAACTACAACTAGCGGTCTAGGCGAACGCTGCAACTCCTCACTCCCTAACTATAAGCTTTATCAAAGAGGAGAGTTTTAAGCTTACTCTTAAATGTGGGGCGGTGTCTGCCCCTCGAACCCAGACTGGGAGCTGGTTCCACAGGAGAGGAGCCTGGTAGCTGAAGGCTCTACTTTTAGAGACTCTGGGAATCACAAGTAACTCTGCATTCTGGGAGCACAGTGTTCTAGCGGGGGAATAGGGTACTATGAGCTCTTTAAGATATGATGGTCACATTTCAGGGCATATTGAAAGTGGGTGGGGAAATGGCAGGCACTACTTTGACTGATCTCTCTAATTTGTTCAAAGCGAGAGTTTTTAAGAAGGCTTTTAGCAGAACACCCTCTGTCACAGGCATTTCAGTTGCTCCGTCTGGCCATAGATACAGCCTTCCTAGATGAAGGACTAACAGATTTAAAAACTAATTTATCAGTGCTGCCATACGTGAACCTAATGGTTAATCCTTATTTTATCGTTGTTGTCTTTGTTGTTTTTTGTAATGATTGTACATGTTGGTTGCTGGCTCTTTCACAAATTGCCCCTCAGGATAATAAAGACTACCTTTTTCAACACCATTTTTCATCTGTCTTTTAACACCGACATTTTTTAAATTGACAACCATAGTTGGTCTGTTTAAAAGGAAAAAAAATTAGAACCAGTCTTATCAGTTCTTATTTGGAATTTGATAAATAACATGTATTTATGTCACTATTCACCCTGACAGGGTAAATCATATATTGTGGTTACAGTCAATATAAGATAGAATAAATGTAAATCTATACTTCTCCTGTATTATCACTTAAAACGTGTTTTAAACCTTGAGCTGAATCTTCTCCAGCGTCAGTCTACTAATGATGCCACCATGTCACGCTGTTCTCTGCTGTTGATTGATCATTGATTTTTTGCTTCGGCCCTTTGTGCATCAGGGCAGATGTCTATGTAGCTCTTTCACTAGGGAGTTGTGGGTATCCACAGCCTGCAGTGTTCATTTACATCGCCTTCAGAAAGTTGTCAACCCTCTGACTCACTCCACATTCCTGGCGCACAGCTGAATGTGAAATGGGTTCATTTAAGACTCAATTTTGTTTTTATACAAAAAAGTAAAAGTATCGCTGTTTTTTTTAGACTTTTTTATCGATTGAAATTAAAATCCAGAAATATCTCATTTTAGAGAACATAATCACTCCCCTGACTCATTACTTTATAGATGCTTTTATGGCAGCTTGTTCCGCTCCAAGGCTTCTTGTGTGCAACAACATGACACATCCTGATTTGGGATTGTCTCTATAGATTCGTTTTAGCTTTAATAATTTGTGTTGTGTAATTCAGTTATATTGAAGTCATTTCACAAATTGTAAATAGGTAGTCTGGGCTGTGACCAGTTCCTAGTAGAGACTTCCACATGATGGTTTCAAACATCTCCAGTTTTTATTTTGGATCAGGATCAGTCTCACCCAGATGTGTGTGTGTGTGTGTGTGTGTGTGTGTGTGTGTGTGTGTGTGTGTGTGTGTGTGTGTGTGTGTGTCCACAATTATATTTCCAATTGTGTATGTTTCCTTCTTTTTCAGCCTAGTCATTTGAATGCGAGTCAGCCATCTCAAGGACATTGAAAAGAATTTGGATGCAATTAGGCGTGACATTGCAGAGAGGCTGAACACTCCGACTGACGCACTTTGAGCTTTTCATTTCTAATTAATTTCTGGAAGAAAAATTTTAACTCTAGATCTGTGACAAAAGAAATCTGTTTTGAATTGAGACTGTAATAAATTAAAAGTGGAGGAATTCTTTGCCAGAAGTTGGGTTTAAATGTAACATGTTCAGGTTACCATTTTTAATACTCTTTATAGAAACAGAGGATTATGATCTTTGGTTAAGTATATGTTTTCTGTACATAATTGTGACAAGTCCCCAGAATGTCTGCTCCCTCCAAAAATTGTCAGAGTGTCACCAATATTATTGGCTGTTTCTGTATTGGCTGCTTCAGATGTTGAAATACCATGATTATAAACCATATGGTAAACAAGAGGTCTTCAAAGTGCATTAGAATATATTATATGTGAGAACAAATCTTTGCCAATCAAATTTTAGGGGAACAATTACTAATTGTATTAATCTTTCTTTTTCTTTACGTTTGATCTTACAGAATATATAAGGGAAGATGGTCTGTTGATGTTTAATGCAAACCTAAATTCTGAACATATTGTCTCATGAAAAACATGTCACAAATCATACTTTTGTCAATAGAAAGTAAGGTGTTTTGAAGTGAGGAAAAACGCTTACATTGTGTTGATTAAAGATATGAACTATTTTGTATCACTGCATATGTTTACATAGCTCTGACATTCAACTTGTTATGAGTTCACAGGTACCAAATACTTTACTGTGCTTGTTCTTATCATACTTTATTTAGTCTTTGGGCACATGGAGCTAATGTTTTTTCCTAAAATATAGTACAATTTATCATTTTTCAGCCAAACAGTTTGACTGATTAAAAAAATGTCTTCAGATTTGTGCTTTAGCATGCCCAGAGAACATTTACAGAAAATCTGTTTTGGGCACAAAGTGGTTAAAATTACAACCAACCCACAGATAAAAAAAAAAAAAATGTAAACTATACTGTTGTGTTTCAGATTTTTGGATGTATTGTTCCTGCCATTCCATACATCTCCTATCATATTTCATTTGTTGGAAATCTATTAGCAGACTATTGAAGCATAATGCAGTTTAATTGCAGATTGATTTGAAAAATCTTTGGTGCATATCCTGCAATGACAAAGTAACTCTGAGTCTAATGAGTTTCACAAGTCTGCTGTTTGGCTTTAACACCACTGAAACAGTGAAACAGGGGAAACAATGACTTCCTGAAGCAGCAGGAAACACACACCTAGGACACAGTGAGGCTGTCATTAACGAGAGGCCTGCTATTTATTGTTGCTGTTATATATTGATTCATGAAAGAAACAACCTGACAAGCCACACAAGTACAATCCCAATAAAAGTATAAAACAAAAGCAAGAGAGAGATAAATACTAGTATTTATAAAATTATTAGACTTCCAATCATCCAAAGTAAACAATGAAAAATAGGGTGTAATTGGTATGCAAAGTGTAACATACAAGCATCTTTTAAAGCATTTGCTGAAACGACTGTTGTTGTTTATCTCTAGTCTCTAAAATAGGTTCTAAGATGATTTAAATGAACAGCTTTCAACTCAGCATAGGACCCAGTGCTGCAAAAATACAATCACTCTTAGATATTGATGTGGACTGTAGAACAGCTACAGTAGGAGATCTTTGAGGACAGCAGACGGTTAGGCATTATAATCGTGTTCAAGAACATATTGTCAGCAAAAATGTAGTTCAGAAGCTAAAAGTTACAAAAACACTGGAATATCAACACATTCTCACTCCCAGCACGTCAAAAAAGCCACGCTTGGTCAAGTGCCTTTGGCATTTGTTATTGTTGCTAAAAATGTCTCCTTTAGTGTCATATTTAGAAGTGCTTGGTCAGGACTCCTGGATTCACTTCATGACGCTCTGGGTTGGTGTCACTTTTTGATGCTATGGGTCGTAACAGACCTGCAGGATGGTGGGTGGGGTTACAAAATGTACGTTTTAGTGACAAGCGGGACAAGCTCAGGGCAAGAACCCCAGTCTCCTGGGTGAAGGTCCTGTATTGTTTGAACCATCCACCACCCCAAACTACCTCTTTACGCGGATTTTCGGTCTTTCATACTACTCGCTATCGTTTTTGCTCTTCATACTACGTCATCTTACAGCACCACAATCAAGCTGCTGCTCTGCCCGGTGCATTACATACAGACGCTAAAGGGTGATTTTTACGTCGGTATCTGACGCTAAGAGCCACTGACCAAGCGCCAGTATTTGACGAGACCGTAGTGAGACAGGTTGGCCATATCCCTATTAAAAAAATAATAACCTACAATAAATTACAGTATGATGCTCTTGTACATTAGGTTTACATTCAACACACGTACTGTACTTCAGCCAGTGTAGTTTGCAGCCATCGATGTCTTAATTGCTTTATTGTTCAGTGTTTGCTATTCAGATTTATTTTCTACTGCAGTAGAATTTTCATACTAAACCATTTGCTAACTCACCAAGCTGAAACAACCTGCTCCTGTTCCACAGAAGTAATGGGTCAGGAGAGCTGCATGTCCCGCCAACCGTGAATACTTTCTTTGACAGCATGGTGTGGTTTCAAGATCACAGCAAGACTTTGTTTTTTCTACACTGATCAAGTTGCAACCTATCTACCTATATGAAGCTTTATGAACCCCTTCAAGTGTAACTATCACCAAAATGCAACCTAGGGTCTTTTTGTGAATGTACCCGAGTCAAACTTTCATTTAAAAGCATAATTAGGACGTAAGCGGCACTTTTAAGATTCACCGTATTTTTGTTTTTCGGTCAAATGGCCTTTTGAATGGGAGTGCTAGGGGCACTACTATGATTGCATCAAAGTCATTATTTTTAAAAACACTAGGCTTGACACAACATGAAACTTTGCTCAAAGTATCACCACGGGCTCTACAAATGAAATCGAGCATTGAGAACATTGTTTATGTACGCAGAGTTTACTAAAAAGAAAGGTTTTGAAGAACTCACTTTAGCCATTGGTTTTTCCATTCGCCGCCATCTTGCCAGTAAAAAAGTTTCAATCTCCGAATGCAACGTAACAGGGAGGAGAGTAAAGATGGAAAGCTCCCAAAGCTTAGTTCCATATAAATATATGGACAATTCGTTGTTTTGTCGTTAGTGAAAAACAATATTGACGTTGTAGTTGAAAAAAGAGCCTCATATAAGAATGACTCCTCCTATGGAGTCCATTCATTCACAACACTTTTTAAATGGCAAGATGGCGGCGAGAGAAAGTTTGACTCGGGTACATTCACAAAAAGACCCTAGGTTGCATTTTGGCTAGAGTTACGCTTTCAGTCAGGATTCAGACCGTATCATAGCACAGAGACCACCCTCATCAAAATCACAAATGATCTACTCACCACTGCTGACTCTGGACACATCAGCATATTCATTCTCCTCAACCGCCTATCCCATCACCTTGGTATCACCGACACAGCTCTCTCCTGGTTTCAGTCTTACCTCTCACGCAAGAAGCAATTTGTCACCATTGGCAACTCCCGCTCCGACCAAGGCGTGCCCCAAGGCTCTGTTCTTAGACCCATCCTCTTCACCATATACATGCTCCCCCTTGGTCAGATTATCTGGCAACATGGTCTCAGTTTCCACTCCTACGCTGATGATACACAGCTCTATATCAGCATCAAACCATCCACTCAGCTTCCCCCCCCCATCTCTCTGGTCAACTGTCTGCATGACAACAAAGCCTGGATGTCAAACAACTTACTCAAACTGAACATTAATAAAACAGAGCTCTTGTTTGTGGTCCCCAATGCGCTGCTCCAGAAGGTTGGAGATCTCATCCTGGATGTTGATGGGTGCGCTATCTATGCATCCTCTGAGGTTCGCAACCTTGGTGTAATCCTGGACTCCATCCTCTCTTTCCAGACTCACATCAAATCCATCACCAAACCCTCCTTTTTTCACCTCAAAAACATCTCCAGACGCTGGCCATCACTCTCTGAATCCGTGGCAGAACCCTAGACAGACTCCAATATGTCCAAAACTGCTGTCCTCACCCACAACAAGACCTGGCAGCACATCACCCTAACCCTGATCCACCTTCAAAAACTCCCAATCAAGTCTCGCATCACACATAAAATCCTGTTTCTCACCTACAAATCCCTCCATGCCCTGGACCCACAGTACCTCTTCATACACCCCACTACAATGGAAATAAGTCTTTGGGCTTTATTGTGTCATCCCTGACTATTTATGTATTTTAATGTATGACACAGAGTACTGTTTCATATTTTTATATTTAAGTGATCAAATAAAATCAATCGATCAAACCTGTGGTCCTCAGAAGCTGGCCTGCTCTCCATTCCCCACACCAGACTCTGTACCTTCGGAGACAGAGCCTTTAGTGTTGCAGCCCCATCCCTCTGGAACACCCTCCCTGCAGATATCCGCAATGCTAAATCCCTGGACATATTTAAAACACTCCTCAAACACCCTGTTCATCACAGTCTACAACCTCCTCTTTCTGTGTTTCCCCCAAAATTCTGTAAAGTGTCCTTGGGTTTCGTGAAAGGCGCTATATAAATACAAGTGACTATTATTATTATATTATTAGATTATGAATAATGTTTCCCAGTACATAGAAACACAAGCACAATACAGCGACAGAGGGTGCACTGTGCAGAGAAGTGATACTGAAGAGGGCAGAGAGAAGTGTTGGGAGGTTAGCTGTGTGTGCTTCGCAAACTCATGCAGAGGTGGGCAGCAGGGATGGCCTGCTTGTCCAACAGAGAAGGCTGGGAGAAGGGAGCTGTGAATGTGTTGCCAAGGAGATGCTTGAATAAACAGGCTGTGAAGAACAGACAGGGGAGAGAGAAAGCCAAAAAGGCTGAGGGGAGGTGGGAATGTGTGTGTGTGTGTGTGTGTGTGCGTGCGCTTGAGTTACAGGGGCTTGGTGTGAGAGATTATGGGGAAAGGACAGTGTCTGGAGCAGAGACGTGCTGAGGAGCCCGAGTGGTCCTGGCAGGGGACACTGATGACGGGACACTCTTGGAGGCTTTAGGGTAATCAGACAGGGACAAGGAGCAGGAGCCATGTAAGAAAAGTAGCCGATATACAGAAGGCAGGACAAACACTGCAGGAGGAGGAACGCGATTGGACGTTGTTGGACTGCGGTTTATAAATTCCAGTTATGAAACTAAAGAATTTCTTTGATTGTAAAAATAATGCAAATCATGTTCAGGGTTAATTCAAAGTCATGTCCATACTGTTAAGTCCAACTGTTTTTTTTTCAATACAGGAAAGTAAATAGGATTTGAGTGGCATTTTTAAGTTTACTTTTGTTAAGGTTCAGTTCTGACCCAGAACGCAGATATAAACATATGTTTCTGCTAGTAATTCAATTTTAAAGGAGTCTTTAATGAACAGATTCTACTTATAACGAGCAATGCCGGTAGAGTCAGGGCAGGGAAGCTCCAGGGCTGGTCCGAGGCTTGAGGCGGGCCGACAGAGGAGAATCCAGGCAGGACCGGGACACGAGACGAGCAGGCAGAGGGGAGTACACTCTAGTACACAGAGGAATCCCAGAGTGGATGACGAAAATGGACGGTGTGAACTGGAAGCACAGCAGGTACAGCGGAGAAGGCAGCAGGTCTAGAGCGGAATCTAGATTGAGAACACAAGGTAAGTAGGAGCACTAAGAATACAGAATAATACAGGACTGACAGGACCACTGAGCCAAGTTACCACATGACTTGTTGTAACGAACTGGCGCCTATGAGGTGATCAGCCCGGTATATGTACTGCTGGGTTGAATCATGGAATGTGCTGCAGCTGAGCAGGTAGCTGTGCAGAGCTGAACGACCACGCCCCTTGACCTACTTTCCTTAAACCACGCCTCCAGCAAACTCCAGGTAGAAACCAACACAGAACAGACAGACTCATAGGGAAAAGGGGAGAAAACACACAAACGGGACGGGGAAAAACAGCTGATCCATAACAACTTTACTTTTCAAAAAGCAAACAAAGAGATTAAAAGGATGTGTATTTCTATTGTGGGGGTACAATTATGGACCAATGTCGATATGAGTTTAAAAATGTGCAACTCTCTTTTGGTTTTCAAGAACATGGTTTGTAATGCAATTGTTTAATGCATTTTTGAGGGTTACAAATGTGAATAATTATGTCTTTGTTTCTCTGCGTATATCTTGGTTTCTTTATTTCCTTTTCCTTTGAGGTGTGTAGATTTAATCGATAAGAACATAGGCATACATAAGATTTTGCTTCAGCCTAAGCCTTTTCAGTCACTATTAACTGTTTGAGTTTACACTGTGATATGTTTATGATTATTGTTTTATGATGACTGTATAAACAAAACTACTACTGGGCTGAGGGAAAGGGATTGGTTGAAGGTTTTCCATATACAGTAGTATGCAGCTCAATCCAGCAGGTGAGTGGCACCAAAGATGATTATTTTGATTTCCTTTTTTTCTTACTAGGACCAACACTGCAGGCCTATTGCATTATTATTGTTATTGACCATATTGTATCATTAGTTTAAATATTGATATTGACTTGGCCTGACCAATTGTATGAGATCATTGCTCGTAACTGTGATTTTAATAGGTGATAGGAGGTCTCTGCAGTCAAACTGACCACAAACATCAGTAACATGAGTATGAATGATTTTATTTTTGACAAAGAAAAGGAATGTAGATGTTTGTTCATTCATAGCCGATATCCCATGTAATACAAGAAGAAAATGTCCTTACTTGGTGTAATGACAAAGCTTTAGGGACATTACTATATTTTCTACTTCTACAAATTGGGTTTTAATAAGGTCAGAAGAAAATAAGAAATGGTGTTAAATGCCCCACTGTTGTATGTGTGAAAATGGTAACAATATTTGTTTAAAGCGCCCATATTATGCTCATTTTCAGGTTCATAATTGTATTTTAAGGTTGTACCAGAATAGGTTTACATGGTTTAATTTTCAAAAAACACCATATTTTTGTTGTACTGCACAGCTCTCTCTCACTGCTGCAGATCCTCTTTTCAGCTGGTCTCTGTTTTAGCTACAGAGTGAGACCTCTTTTCTTCTTCTTCTTCTTCTGTACTATCTTTGATTGCTCTCGCACATGCTCAGTAGCTCAGATGTAGATCATGTCAGCTAGCTAGCTCCATAGACAGTAAAAGAAAGGCTGTTTCTACAACTTCAGTCAGTTACAAGGCAGGATTAGCTGGGAGACTTCTAAATGAGGGTGCACATGTAAAAAGTTCTTTTGTAGATTATGGTGAACTTGTGTGTGTTGTAGCAGTGCTTTGCTATTGAGAACGAGGTAGCATGCTAGCGTTAACATTAGCGTTAGCATGCTAACGTATATGCTTTACATATGGGTTACAAGATGGTTATTCACCTTCATTAATTGTATTGGGAAGAAATCTCAGACACAGACATCAATGTGATCGGTATTATAAAGTTTGAGCAGAATGATGTGATGAGGGTTTGATTCATACATACTGTCATGTAGATGGGATTCGGAGCCCGCGGGACCCAACACAAATCTTGCGGGACCAGGCGGTTTTAATGGGGGCTGCTGCTGGAAGCAGGTGGTCCAAGAATTACAGCGGTTCCCGGGATTTTAATTTAGGAGCGCTGATCATCCCTGTGATCATCATCAGTGCTGTAGCCGACTGTTAGGTTTGCCTAGATAGGTTTCATTAGAAAATCAGCAACGCACACCGTGCATCCGGTTCAACACATCAAAACACTTTATTAACACTCCTCTACTCTCTTTCTCTCACTTCTTTCTGTCGGTTTGCTGAAGCTAACACCCCTCCCATTGCAGAGGTGTTGTATTCTCCATGTTCCACCTTCTCTGTGTTCTCCTACTCAACATTGATTGGATTGAGCAACATAAGCAAGACGTTGCCCAAACGAGGTATGCATTCATAAATTCACATGTGAAACACACGCACTGCAGGTCTTGTACAGTAGTGTACTTATGTGTTTAATGTTTAACCCTTGTGTTGTCTTCCCGTTTTGGTCGTCTTTTTTGACACTTTTGTCGCTTTTCCCGATGTTTTGAAAATGTTTTGCCGTTTAAGTCACTTTTTTTTTTTTTTTGTCCATTTTTTCGGCGCTTTTTCTGATGTTCTTTTATCCCTTTTTTTTCAAATGCTATAAAATTGAATAAAAACACCCAAATTCAATGAAAGTAGTGAGCTGATCCTTTAATTTACTTGTGAAGAGCGTTGTACTCAACCATACACATTTTTTCTTTTGACAATTTGGTTGAAAGAAAACCCACATTTCTGATATAGAAACTTTGGTTACACTTTACTTGAAGGTATCTACATAAGAGTGACATGACACTGTCATGAACGTGTCATAAACATTATAAACAAGTCATAAACATTTATGACATAACATAATATGTTGTGGGTATACACAGCGCTCTACAGGTATGGAGTAGTCTTACATTTGTAAGTTCTTACATTTCTTCAGTGTTAAACTATAGACTGACAAAAGACAGCCACTGTAGTTGTGAACTTCATCTGCACAATTGCCATAAGAGAAACAGATTGTTCTTCCAGTTAAATTCCAGTCCATGTCAGGAGTTTTTTTTTCTTCATTTTAAATCAGTGGGTAACCTTGTATTGTCCATCAAATTAATACTGTCTTTTGGGTTGATTTCTCATGGGTCCACCCCATCTGCTTTAAAGCATTTAGCTCCTGTCTTAGAACTTAAAAGCCAGAGAAGAATGGAATTCCGCTAAGCTCTGAGATTAATGGTTAAAGCAAAACTCCACTCAATTAAATGCAATCCAATTTTCTTTAACAGATCCCAGCTCTGTGAATTGACATGGTTTACAATAGTTAATCTTTACATAATTATTCCTTATGTCAGAGTTATTTCTCACACTAAGGCAACAACAATCTCAATTAAAAACCCCAAAACAGCTTTCTTCACATTTGTGTATTCCTGTATACATGTGCTTTGCTTCGTAATTGTGTCACTGCAGCATGTTTGGCCCAGAGGATAGTTCCCTTTGATGATATAAAAATACATGCACACAAAAGACAGCTGTTGGAATATCTTTACGGATTTATACTGGGAAGTGTCGCCGTTCCAAAGACTTTGTATTTTGGTGCTCAAAGCACATTTATTGGTCTTGGATGAAAGCAATAAGGACTGTGAAGGTTGATGGCTGTCAGCTCATTAATCATATTTTCAGGGGGAGAGTCCTCTTGGAAGATGCTTCACTGTTCTGGCATGTCTCTCCACAAAGCAAATACACAGCCTGAGCTCAGGAGCAGGGCAGACCAATCTAAATCCAGGCACATTTTCTCTTCTCACTGCCTCAGCAGGCAACAAGGCTAATTTGGCCACCACAACGCAAACGGTGTTCAAAATCAGATTTGTACTCTCACATGTTACACAGATTCTAGGCATTCTACAGTCGAGCAGTATTACTGAAAGGCAACAATGTGATGAGGAATAGTTACTGTAATTATATTACAGTTATATATTGGGATATTACAATTTGACACTCACCTAATGATATTACAGTTACTCACAGTAACTTTAAAAGAGAATTAAAGCTGCAAGCAGCGTTGGATGGGCCCTCACTCCTCTGCGTGCGTCGGGGTTACTGGCAGATGCCGCTCCATGCGGCTGTGCATTTGTGCACACGGTGGAGTGTGCGTCGTTGGAAATGGTGTATTTTAAATGTTGTACCAAGTATAGGGGGCGAGGCAAACCGTAACCAATGAAAAAGGAACTCTCTGCTGAGTTCAATGATACCTCACACAATAGTCTACATCAAACGGGTCATCAGTTATAAAAAGGGGCAAGTCAATGTGTCAAAGTTAACAGTGCTGAGTCACCTTCATGCCATGTTCGTCTGTCTTGGAACTCTAAATTGATGAAGAATTTTTCACCTTCATCAATGTTTCATTGCCACAGCAGCTATGCACATAGTATTTCCAAGAAGGACAATGATAATAGAATAAAAACCGGTACGGTATTCATAAATAAGGAGAAGCATCAAACTAGTCAAGGACTACCCATGTCCTTGAGTACATTGTCGTTTTAGCAGGGGTTTGGTGGTTTAGTTTTTATTCTGTTTTTATTTGAGTATTTTGGCTAAATGTGTATTTTTACAGATGCATTTGCATGTATTATTTTGAACACGTGTTGTTTGATGCATATGATTAACTGAGAGAGTGTTCACCCCTATTTTGAAATTAAAGCTTTAGTGCGTAACCTTTTGATATTAATGAACGTCCGTTACATTTAAGCCAAATGAGTTGCTACAAAGCTAATTAAGACTATCAGCTCCACACAACTCTCTCTGGATTTCTCAGTATGACTATGTTCACAAGATTGTGGCGTCCGGCGCAGAAACTCAAGTGAAGATAATGACCTCTTCTGAAGAGTCCATCATGTTTTTTTAATCCTCCGTGTCCTCCTTGGCTACTAGCAACTGCGTGGGGAAGGTCTGGGGGAGATGCGCAATCACGGAAGTCTTGCTGACAGTGTTGTTAATGTACAGTCATTACTTAGAATTCCTCATGGGGACGACAGAAACTACACACTATAGCTTTAATTGTAATCATAAAAATTCACAGAATTATTATGCAAAGTGTATCTTTTATTTATTTTGTAATTCCACACCATATCGTGTCCTATATGTTAACATGTTGGTTTCCAGTAAGGGATACAGGTACAGCTAATATAAGAATCAATAAGATAAAAATCAGTTTGTGCTGTAGGTGAAGGTCTGCGATGTGAACATGCAGTAGTGCAGCCATACTTCAATGTGTCATTGCATCTTTTTCTGTTCCAGCAATGCTGTGATGATGGAGCATGCATTCATCCATTTGTACATATAAAGGAACAATAATAATGACGCATATGTATCAACTTGAGTCATACACAGCCTGCAGCAGCAATGTGGTTTCTTTTAATGAATCATGACGTTGCTAAAGGCAGCAGTTATTCTCTTACAATCATGTCATGTCATGTAATTTCCCACTCAAAAACGTGTACGACTTGCAACTCTCACTTACTAGAGGATTCTGTTTCTGTGGAAGGTGTAATGACACCTGATCAGGCTAATCAGTGACATCAATTAAGCTTTATTAATTAGCCACCCATGGTTTCTCTTGAAAACTAGTGATATCAAACTTTCACAGATGTAAAGACACAGATGATTTCACAAAACAAGAACCTCCTCTTAAGAAAGACCAAAGGAGACATTTGGTTTATATTCCTTTAGACACTGAAACCTTATCACAGGCTTAGTACTCCTTTAATTAAAAAAGAGAAATGGTTGAAACCGTGCTTTTTAGTGACAGATATGAAAGTGAATATAACTGAGCCGTACAGTCAAAATAATGAGTTTTCTAAAGTTGCTACACCTAAATGTCTTATTTTTGTAATTTGACAAAGTCAGCATGGTTCGACCAGTCTTTTAACCCTTTGAACTCTCTAACAGAAATGGTCTGCCAGCTCCTACATTGGTATTTTTGCACATTGTAATGTCATTTTTAGGAGTATCTTCAAATGCTTCATATCTCTAAAATCAGTACAACTTAGTCAATAAATAGTTAGTCAATAAACCATAATAATTAAAGTATTTAAAGTGTGTCATGAATAAAATAATAAATAAAGACATTGGATATGTGTTTTCATCAAATTTTACTAAATAAAACACACAAAACATATTGATGCAAAGGATTTCTAAATGTAGAAACATGAACAACGTGTTTCTTAATACTGCAAAAGTTACTTGAACTCTGTAAATTTTTTACTTTTTGAGATATGCTCATTTTTATGAGCAGAGTGTAAAGGCGTGTTGATAGTTTCATCTGCGATAGAAATGGTGTCACGCGGTTTTGCACCGGACGTCACGTAACGGGATGATGTCATCACGAGCGTACAACATGATGTCGCGACAGACAGAAGCCTTAGCTTTCTGCTGCAGAAAGAATGGACACTCTAGCTCTTCTGGTTTTTATTTTACATCGATTTAAAACAGGATCATGGAAACAACGATCGGGAGCTCCATCCTCTAAGAGTTATTTTTTTTTTATTTCTTATCTGAGGATTGTAGGCAAAACTGATGGCAGATGCCTGTCATCAGTGGTGCTTGACTAACAGTAAGCAGTGTTTTCTCAGTGACTGACCGGTTTTAAATGTAACGGCATCTAATTGTGAATGTGGAAAAGGCTGTTTCATCTGCATTGAGGAGGCTGCAGTCTGGTTCCTTTCAGCACAGATGTTAGTGTCTTTGATTTTGATGAGCACGTGCTATCCCCGCTCAGTTCTTCTCCCCTCCACTCAGCTACAGAACACCCGCAGTCCTATGAGACAATCAGGCCAATCAAAAGATGTTTACCAGCCATTAAGAATTTCTGCTCGCCTCGATGAGAGAGGAAATGAGGAGAGTGGAAAGAGAAATCAACAACTTTTGGAGACAGATCCTTAATTGTTTTACTGTTTTGACATTAATTAGGTTGAAATATAATGGGCAGAGCATGAGGGAAAGAGATGGCTCCAACTGGGAGTTAGAAGTTAGACGGCGAGACTTTTCTCCAGTGCTTAAATGTCTATCATGGGCCTCTAAGTGGGTGCTCCGTAACACGAATACTGTACCTACTGTCAATTAGCATTTATCTGCTGGCAGGATGAGCCTGGCTGTTCTATCACTGCAGGTATCTAAGCACTCTAATGAATGTCCATATCCGACAAAATAAATCCATATAATACCTATAAATATAGTAGGGCTGATTTGGGGGGAAAATCAAGTTTTTCTGCCAGACATTGCGATTACGATTTAGCTACATATTGCACCTTCTACGATAATCAAAAAGAAATGAAAAATCCACTGAAATATCCACACGAGCAGCCGGGCGAGTGGGTGACTGTCCGAAGGAAGCGTAGAGCTAGCTCTAAACCGGGCAGCGCACATGGCGGCGGTCGCTCTAAACCGGAGCCTACGGCTAACCTATGGCTAACTACCAACATCTTCGCCTTTCTAACAGTTTCTCCCCACTCAGTAACACACCCTCTGAGAAGCCAACTCTGGTTATTGGGAGCTCTATACTGTGGAACGTGAAGTTGGCAGCTCCAGCAGCCGCGGTCCTGTGCGTCCCTGGGGCCAGAGCGGGCGGCTAAAGATAATCGTAAATACAGTAAGATCATACTTCACGTAGGTGGTAATGATACCCGATTACGCAAATCAGAGATCACTAAATTGAATGTTAAGTCACTTTGTGCATATGCAAAGACAATGTTGGACTCAGTAGTTTTCTCTGGACCCTGCCAAACCGGATCAGCGATGACATGTACAGCCGCATGTCATCCTTCCACCGCTGGTTGTCGGGGTGGTGCCCAGCTAATGATGTGGGCTATGTAGATAACTGGAGGGTGTTCTGGGGAAAGCCTGGTCTGATTAGGAGAGACGGCATTCATCCCACTCTGGACGGAGCCGCTCTCATATCAAAAAATCGGACCGAGTCTATTTTCGGTCATAAACCATGACAACCCAAGTTTGATATTAGTAATCAGATGTGCAGTTCTAAGCTCCGTTGGAGCAGTCGCCCACTCATAGTCCCATAACCACGGTGTCTGTCCCCCGACTCAGATCAGTTAAATCAAAGATAAACAAAAGAGGGGCTATACTTCGCAACCTAATTGGAATTAAAACTACCACTGCAATGATAGAACAGAATTGGAAAATTAGATGTGGACTATTAAATATTAGCTCTCTGTCTTCTAAAGCAGTATTAGTAAACAATTTGATATCAGATAATCAAATTGATCTATTCTGTCTTACCAAAACATGGCTGTGTCATGAAGAATATGTTAGTCTAAATGAACTCACCTCTCCCAGTCATATAAATATTCAAATTCCTAGAGGCTCAGGCCGAGGAGGGGGAGTTGCAGCCATATTTGATTCAAGCCTGTTAGTTAGTCCTAAACCTAAACTAAATTATAACTCGTTTGAAAGCCTTGTTCTTAATCTTCAACATCTAACATGGAAAACATTACAGCCAATTATATTTGTTGTTGTTTACCGAGCTCCAGCTCCGTATTCTGAATTTTTATCTGAATTCTCTGAGTTTTTATCATGTGTAGTCCTTAAATCAGACAATGTTATTATTGTAGGTGATTTTAATATCCATGTGGACGTTGACAATGATAGCCTTAGTATCGCTTTCAACTCACTACTAGATTCAATTGGATTTAGTCAGAGTGTGCATAAGGCCACTCACTGTCTGAACTACACCCTCGACCTTGTGCTGGCATATGGCATCGAACTTGAAGATTTAAAAGAATTTCCGCAGAATCCTTTATTATCAGACCTTTTTTTTTTTTATAATTTTGTGGGGCATTTTTTCCCTTTATTAGATAGTGACAGTGGATAGACAGGAAAGGTGGGAGAGAGATGGGGGATGACACGCAGCAAAGGGCAGCAGGTTGGACTCACCCTACATGGGGCGCACACTCTTACTGGGTGAGCTAGAGGATGCCCCGACCATTCTTTAATAACTTTTGAATTCTTACTACCCGACTATACGACATTAGATGAAAGCTTTGACACTAGATGCCTATCTGACAGTGCTATAGCTAAATTTAAGGAAGATATTCCAACAGCATTTAACTCAATGTCGTGCCTTAATATAACAGAGGACCTTTATGTTAACTTTAGTCCCTCCCAAATTGATAATGTTGTAGCCGGTGCTACAGCCTTGCTACGGACGACTATAGACTCTGTTGCTCCCCTCAAAAAGAAGATGATGAAGCTAAGTCCTGGTGATATTTTGTTACACTCTAACATTGTCCTCTGCAGTGGATTGCACAACACTGATGGTGTCATGATGTTGACATCAGCAGCAATGTCGAGTAACCACACAAAGAAATATTCATCATAAAGGAGGCTGGGGGAAATATTTCTCCATGTCTCAACAGAATTCCTGACCCAGACCCAGAGCCTCAGGCTTTGGTCCACACCAACACCAAATGTGAAGGAACTAATCCATTAGGCCAATCTGCCTGCAACTGGTGACCGATAGACTACAATAAAAGTAATAAAATACTTGACTGCCAAATGAGCATGAATATTTGTGACTGCCATGGAGCACTGTTGAGTTATAGGTATTGAGTTTTGGTTTTCTTTATTTGTATTATTTTCCCAAAAGACGCTGAGAGATGTTCTCTCTGCTGGGCCTCGGGAGGACAGAGACATTCAAAAGTCCTATGGCTATTTAAAATATGTATACCTGAAAACAGCAGGAGTGCAGTAAAACCAACAAGCCATGAAAAACTTGAACAGAAACATGAGTGTAAAAAAGAAAAGAAAAATTGTTTTCTTAGCTTGAGATGGGCCACCTAACCTAGACGACCTCTGGCTAGTACAGCCTTCCTTACCAGCTCACAGCTGACCCTAGATTTACACACAATATCCAGAGTTTGAAGGTTACGAGTCAGATAGCAATGTAGACAGACAAGTTTTAAAATAGAAGAAACATATCTAATGATGTCAAAACTGAGGAAGGAACTATTGGAAAATAAGTACATGAGGATTATTGTCAACTAATTGTTGATCTCAGCTGAGGTTAAAATGTCTAATTACCTGAACTCACAGGTTGCCAACACATTCTCATTCTCCCATCGTGTTTGTCATTAACACTACAAGTCTCCTTTAGTGTCAGGACCTTTTTTTTTCAGATTTTTTGGGCTTTTCCACCTTTATTTGACAGGACAGCTAGGTGAGAAAGGGGGAAGACATGCAGGAAATCGTCACAGGTCGGACTCGAACCCTGGACCTCTGTGTCGAGGCATAAACCTCCAAGTATATGTGCGCCTGCTCTACCCACTGACCCAACCCGGCCACCTTGGCATCACTTTTTGATGCTCTGCATACGTACGTATGTTTAACTGACATGCAGCGCAAGAACGGGACAGTAAGGTTTAGGAAAAGATGGTGGGTGGGGTTACAAAATGTACATTTCAGTGACACGCGGGACAAGAACGGGACATGAACACCTGTCTCCTGGGGGAAAAGTCCAGTGTTGTTTGACCCACCCACCTGACTGCTGCAGCCAACACACTTCAAAAAGTTGGATAATGGAACAAGTTGATGCTTTGGCGCGGTGAACTGCATTGAACATCTTCATGCAGTTTCGACAATAACACAGGCAAAGCCTTAACAGCGTTTAGTCAGCATCGGCTATCAAAGAACGAGCTCACACACCACACATACATTTGCATTAGTACAAGTAGGACAGTGAAATTATGCAATAGCCCCTGAACGGGCATTTTTCATTATATATTATGCATCAGAGTGGTCCCTGAGGCAGTCGTCGTCCGAACGCTAAACTATGCAGAGTCTGAGGTGAGTCAGTGACACCACACCAACCCCTCCAGAAGTAGGAGAGCGTAGCACTAGCCCAAGCTGGTTAGTCTCACACTCACGCTGAATGCAACACGTAGGGAAAAGGATGCCGAGGGATTTGTTTTGTTACCGGCTAGGCTAACCTGTAGTAGCGGTGGTCTTTGTGGTTTTAACGAGCCCGGTTAGTTAAGTGTGTTCCGTTACAGAGAACAACTGCAGATACGTTATACTTCACCTTTTCAAGAGACAATAGGTCACCCAGCTTGCAGCTCCACCTATTCTGTGAGTAAAAAGAGAGTGGATTTAGCTGTGCCACTTCCTGGTTTGGTCAGGTACAAGGTTTACAGCATCCAAATACTCAAGATCAGTGTGCTTGTCTTGCTGCATTTCTAGTCAGGTGGTTATGCAGGTGGTGTCTCCCATCAACGTTCAGTTTCATTGATCTTCAGTGACAACAAGTGTAACGATGTGGTTAATCTCACAGCTTGGAATGGCCTGATATTGTACATTTCTGTGTTAGCTTTGGTTTTTAGTGACATTGCCCTTTAACATAAGGCAGTCTTTTATCTATCTAACATTGTATTCAGTCTGTGGTGAATGGAGCATCGCTCAGCTGCAAAGAGCAGATGTTTGCATGAAATAAATATTTGCTGCGGCTGATGTAGAGCAGTGTGGTATCAACTGCGAAGATGTTATTCTGTCACTGCTTAAAAAATGCAATAAAAAGCACAAAAACCTGAAAAAGTGTACATATCATGGACATGCTTTACATTATTTATCACACAGTCAAACATTGCTCCAGGTCACAAGCACCACTGCCAGTGACAACCAACAGTGGAAACCTCAGCATTCTTGTAACATGTTTCACCTATACAGCCAATGAATGAGAATAGGAAATTGCTTTTGCATGCAGCTATAGTGGAGGAAGAGAAACCCATTCAGAGCATTATGGCGGACCTCCTGCTGTGGTTGTACATAATTGATGTACCGGAACCCTTAGAATACATTCGTTCAGGCTCAAAGACACACTGGTGTCATTTAGAGAAGTGCAGTTAGCAGTTGTTGGTAATGTAGCAGACACACCACAATGAGCTAGGTCCAAGGTCAGGACTTCTGAGGGATCCAAAAATCAATAGGTTTGTCTTGTTTCTGGATCGGTGCCACTGTAGGCAACTCTACTGTTGATGCACCTCGGAAAAGCTCTGTTGGCAGTGCAAAATACATCATTTGTCTATTTGTATACTCAACGTGAATAAAACCTGAGAAAACACAAACAATAAATACAAAACACAATCTTAAGATACAACATTTTTATTATTGTCAGTCTTAAATATGAGCACACACTTTTCATCAAGAAAATACATATGAACCAACAATCCTTCACAATGCAGCGAGTCAAATAGCATGAGGTCCCCCTCCACTTGGGAACAATCCAATCTGAAGAGAGCCCTGTGAACTGATAACCAGGCATAGGGCAGAATTTCATTCATGTGAATCATCCGAAAAATAAATCCCAATAGATCATGAGACTACTTCATGCGCCCGCTAGGACAATCCCGTGGCAACTGAAGTAAAGTTCTCATGTCTAACCAAAGTTCACATCCCAAAAAATGATCTCTTCCAGACTACAATGCAAATCACACAAATGTCACAAAACACCGAAAATGAATAGTACTATCTGGTAGGTGCAATAGAAGGTCAGTCATTTTTCTAAAATGGTATAAAATCTTCTTCTAAGACTGCTCTTTCGCCTTGCACATATGGAGACAAAGAAAAGATATATACCCATAGCTTCCCCCCCCGTCCCTCCCAACCAACTCAACCCATGTTCCAACTGGGCCCATGTTTGCTTGGGCTGAGAGACAGAATGAGTCCTGCAATCCTTATGCAGTCTTCAAATAAACAAAGGAATTGGTTATATCACCATAAATATGCAGCGCTACTGCCAAAATATAAGCCTTCATGGGCTGTGATTCAGAATTGGCTGACCGACTGAAACGGGAAAAGTTGTGTGTATTCAGGCCTTCTCAGTGCAATTTTTGAACTGAACACTGGGGCTGGATCAGATATATTTTACTAGTGTACTTCCAAGAGATCCTCTTCCTGGGTTGCTTGATTTGATCATTATAAGTTTGGCTTGAATGGGACTTGCTGTGTGTCTTGCATATCCTTTTTCAAAGTCATGCACGATAGGAGTTTGGAGCATTTGCATTTGCTCTAATAAGAAAGCCCAGAGGCTGACGTTTCTTTAATGCCATGCAGAAAGAAACTGCAGTACGACTGCCTACTATTTGTCTGAGATGGTAAATTGTTTTCAATGACGGCAGTTGCTCATTTCCCATTGAAATGGGTATGCTGTTTTCACTTTGCCTGACTGTGATGCATGCTGTATGCAGCGGTTGGAAGCACACAGCATGGGGAGAAACTATCAATGTTCAGTTTTGACTGTAACTTTATTTAACTCGCGAAGCACCTGGTAGCACAGACAGGATGTTACTGTTTCTGCAAAGAGCAGAATCACGACACTGGGTGAGACTTATTATATTATACAATGGAGGATTCCAGTTAACAACAGGACGATATGGAGGCCAACTGAGAGCTTATTAGAGTTTTCTCAACCAAATAAGCCATACCATAGCAAATAGCTTTGTTGTGCAACACAAAACATCCCACTGCCTCACTAAATGTAATGTGATTGTGTTTATTTAACTGCTCTGCAAGCCAGATTGTCTAACCTTGAGGCCCATAGTGCATCGAAAATAATGGCGCTAATAATACAAAAGGCCTCAGGTCAGAAACAATCCAAATGAAGCCTTTAAAGAACCAGCCTGCATAGGTTTTCTCCACATGCCTTCGCTTGTTACACGCATGTAACAGCAGGGGTTTGAGAACAAGGAAATGAAGATGAGACTTTTCTGTTAGCTGCACGTGGCTCAGACCGAGGCCAACACTTTAGGAACAGGATCTAGCAGGATCTCCAGCAGCGCTCTGACAGGTGCTGACTAAAAAAAGGCAGAAGACTTCATCCTCAGATCACAGATCAGACTTCTCTTTGCCTCTGATCTTCTTCAGCTCAGTGATTCCCAGTCTACAACATTTTGTCTGTGACCACAGATCTCATCAGAGTTAATAAACAATGTGCTTGTTTGATATTGAAAATGAGCGGGGTTCCTCGATCGTCTAAAGCCAGAATATTAATGTGCACAGTTTGGTGATGCTCAGTGCAGCCTCGACTCTGAATCACTGCCATAGTTACCATATGGCACTGCTATTAATAGGTGAAGTCAGCTTTACAACCACCTCCTTACGTCTGCTTACTTGTGGAAAAAGCATTCATATTCAGTTCATCTAGATACATTATATTACATTATATTTTGACAGCAGCCCTGCTGGTTTGTACAGATCTGTTTGTCTATGTTTTAAAGGTAAGCGCCTGCATGGGTTTGCCCTCGGTAATAGTGTGCTTGGCTGGAGAAATTATACTGTTTTTGCAATGACATAAAAAAAACAAGATTGTAATCATTAAGGACAAAGCGACAAACTTTCAGCTGTCTGCGCTGTCCTTTCAGAAACCTGTGGAGTGCTGCGAAACAATGCTGACATCGCAGCAGTCATTACAGCCCACACACATGCACACCCATGACTAGGTCTAAATATGACTCTAAGCTGGTAATTGCTGTGTCGATAAATAATTGGGCAAATCGCTGAACATCTGCTCAGAGGTAGTTACAAAAAATGAAATAAAGGGCCAGTTTTTACAATGTGTGCTTGGCTGTTCTACAAAAGAAATGTAGGCAGAAATATACAAGAAAGTGTGTGTGTGTGTGTGTGTGTGCGTGTATGTGTGTTTGTGTGTATGTGTGTGTGTGTGTGTATATGTGTGTGTGTGTGTGTGTGTGTTGGGGAGGGGGGAGGGGGGGAAGAAAGACAAGACGTGAGGTGTGTGAGTGTGTGTTTCTGTGAAGTGATATTTCCAGGTAAGTTATTAAGCACGGTGTTCAACACATTCCTTTCCAACCTTTCAGGTGAACTCCAAGTGCTGAGGCTGTGATTGTTGGTGAATATCGACAGCAACCAACCACTTCCTGCTAACTCTTCTGAAGGGATCCTGACACAGACCACCTTCAGTTCATCTTAGATGTGGTTAAACGTTAACGTGCGTGTGATCAGTGGTGCCATCCTTCAAGACGGGATGGAATAATTACGATGTCATTTCCAAACACGACTGTGCTGGAGATGAATAATAGTCTGCGCTGTTTGTCTGTCTGTCCCTCTCTCTCTTTCATTGTCTTGTGTGTGAAAACAAACCATGATTAGCCTGTCAGATTCCACTGATGATTACCCTGATCAATTTCATTAATGGCCCTATCTGTTTCATGCCGTTTTGATTTCGGATAGTGGCTCTTTTTTTCACATCAAGGAGCACAGACCTTGTTATTCCCCAGAGCCACAATGAGACTGAGTTTAAGGAAGAACTATAGTGAGGTGCACGTGTGACCTCACTATAGCTGAGCAGAGCCAGGGAGAAAGGTGAATGTGAACAGAGCAGACATCGTTGGTTATGTCTCGCTCTTCTTCGACTATGTGTGCTCAGTGTCGCATTCATTTAAAAATAACCATATGTGAAAACACTCAATCAGAGCTGTGGGATCACAGGAACGCATAGTTGACCACTAAACACATACACTAATTTATTGTAATTCTCTGTTTCTGTGTGATGCTGTGTTAATGGAATCCTAAAATACTTCCAGCGCTGCACACAGTCCAATGATGTGGAGTGCGGCTCTCAGTCAGTCACAGTCAGTAGATGGTTGTGTTTGTACATCCACAAAAACAGTGAAGCATTTTGCAAGAGAGGCGTAACTGCTCGTCTGATCTCTGCAGGGTAAATCCAGACATCTAGCTAGACTATCTGTCCAATCTGAGTTTTCTGCACAACTAAAACTACTTTTGAACGTACCACCAAAACAAGTTCCTTCCTGAGGCATTTTGCCGAGGCACCGTTGCTCCGTCCGACGCTTAGCGCCCCCCAAAAACGATTGTAATTGGTTTAAAGAAATGCCAATAAACCAGAACACTGCTGTGTGGACTAGCCAGACCTCGCATGTCGCATGTCGCATTGTCACATGTCGCAGACCTTCTGGACTTCAGGAAGGTCTGGCAATGACAACCAGCAGACTAACACCAAATCTTGGTTTTTCTGTTGTTGCTGTCACTCAGCTCTTTTCCACTGCTGGGGGGGACCCTGAGTGTTGTAAATTGTTTGCCAACACAAGAGACGTGAGAAAAAGAAATCACTGGTTTATATTTGTGCTGCCGTATTGTGAGAGGTTTCTGATTGTTGCATAAAATCCTCACGCTCAACAAAATAAGGAAAGGTCGGTCCTCTGTTTACTGCCTCTCTCATATCCATGTATTTTCTGATGCAAGTGATGTGTACGTATGTATATATATATATATATATATATATATATATATATATATATATATATATATCAAGTGATAAGAGCAGTTGTAGGGTTTTTACTCAGACCTGTGATCAATCTCGGTTGTTGCAATTGGCTTTGCATACTGTACAGTAAGCCTGCAATTATTTTCTTTTAACTAAGAGCTGGAAATGTCATGTTCAGATGAACATTTCGCAGTCATAAACCCCATTCTGTACATTTTGGTTTAAATGTATCTATCATTTTAGATTTCCAAATGAGCCCATGTTTAACCCATATTAACACACGACATGTTTACCCTCTTGTTTGTGAAAAGACAATAGTATGGGAAATGTGTTTTGTTTGGTGTTGAGACTATAAAACAGAAATCCTATGAAGTATGGTGCTGTGTGAACTGCTGAAGTCTTTGGGTTATTGGTGTCTAAATACATGCAACAAGTGTTTCTTTTTTATGAACATGTTCTGATGGTGGGTGTCCATATTCGCGTTGTTTTCACGGATGGGATCGCCCCGCTTCCCAGCAATGCACGCTAGTGAGCTCGCCACCAGTTTCTCTTCACTGACCACTGACAAGCAAAGAAAACTGTCCCTCCTACAATCACGATGGCTGCAGCTGATTGGACGAAAAACTAACGTGGGTCTGGCTGCTCCGGGATTAAAAAAACCATAATGGCGGCTCGTTCGGACTAGGATCTCGTATTTTACGAAAATAGTTCACCGAAACGTGTTTCTGAAAACATTTTAAGCGAGAAATTGGCCATGCAGTTGCTGAATCTGTCTTCATTTCAGATCGACAAAGGTCAGTTTAAAAGATTTTTGTCAGCTTTTGAGAGGCGGCGAGCTGAGCCGGCCGCTCCTCATTTGCATAAAGTTGGCTGGATTCACCCCCCGATTCTTCAAAGCCCCCGCGACGCTACCAGAATGCATTGCACGGCTGCTCCCATAGAATGGATGGGAAGCGGGGAAAATGACGCTGACAATGGACACGTACCATCACTCTAACCCTCCAGTGCTGGTTTGGAACATGAACAGGAGCATTTTCTCAAAGAACTGTCGTGTAGAAATGGCATGATGTTCAAACAAGTAGCAACAGCATTAATACATTTGCATTATGTATAAGTCAGACGTTGACACCAAACAACTCTTCCTCCATTTTTAACCACATAATTATAGCATAATTATTCTTGACACCATTTTTGTGTACAACTGTACTACTAAAGAAAAGAAAAAAAAGACATAAAACTAGGATATTTGTCCTAAATAATTACAACTTCATTTTTTCCTCTCAAAAATATTTAAAACTAAACAATTGAAAAAAAAATAATAATTAAAATATTAGCATGACACAACTGCAAGTATATCACTATAATGCTGGGAACAAAAATACTTGAAGGTCAAAAACAATTCTCTTTCACCAACCAGACTGAATGATAATTATTATACATTGAAATATGATAATACCAGGCTTTCAGCCTCAGGGTAACCTAAATTCCTTCTGCTTCACTGTCTCGGTTTGACTTTGAGGTATTTAATATTCACCTCTCATACTTGCTGTAAATTAGCCTTTTCCTGGAGTTGAGATGAATATGCAATGCAATTTAAAATTAAGACAAATGCATTTGAATAAGAGACACCACATTTAAAAAAATCTTCTTTTTCCCCTCGAGACATATATGTAAAAAGAGATACTCCAGAATTATATAATTTAGAGAGAAAAATTTCAACATAATTCAACTGAAATAGGAAACATTTGTTACATCCTTGAAATCTAAAAAACAAAAAAACAAACTTTTGTTATGTACTTATTTAGTGGGTCAACAACTTTACATAGCAGGATGCTTCATGCACTCAATGTGCATCAGTTTATGGTTCCGGTTGGAAAAAACAAAACACACACACACACACACACACACACACACATATGCGCACACACACACACACATATGCATATGCACACACACACACACACACACACACACACACACACACACACACACACACACACACGTGCAAACACACACGTGCAAACACACACACACACACACACACACACACACACACACACAAAATACTTGTGTTCAAATCCATTCCTCTTCAAAATCGGAGCAGGAACGGCAGAAACACTATGAAGAGGAGACAGGTGTGTGCGTGCACTCCCATTGCGCCACCGCTGCCATCCTGAACTGCTCTCGGCCCTGACAGGGAGAAAGAAGGAACAAAAAACACTTGGGTAAATTTCACCATTGAAGATTGTTTTTTCCTTTGTGAGGTAAGTTATTAAATGAACTGATGACTATTGAGGGGCTTAATACCCTTCCACCATGACTCTAAAGGGGATGACTGTGACTTGTGCAGACCTGTAGTTCCGTGGAAACACAGGATGACTACTTCATACGTGCAAACCAGTGTCCATAATTAGTGATTACAGTTATCACAGTGATTGCTGTTCATTGTTTTTAGGAGGTATGGATTACAAGGTTGTATTAGTAACATGGCATCAACGTGGAGTTTATGTGACAATATTTGATTCAACTTCTAACTTCCCTTCCTGCTGTGATGACAAAGCATCTGCTACCACAGTTTATTATACATATTTCATAGAGACTTGGAGTGATTCTAGAAGTATTATGAGCCATGAAAGCTGTCACTGAATCTGTGGATGAAGTAACCCTGTCTCTTAGACATTAGATTTGCATACAACTCATTTGTAAAAACAAATACGTTTTGATAGAAGCTTAATGAGGCCTGGATTACTTTGTTTTAATCAATATAAATCGGAAATATTTTTAATTAACATATGTGCCAACAAAGTTCTTTAATGACTGCACAGCTAATGATTGTTAAAAATGCTAAAAAATGGCACTGACAATAAATTTAATTTGTTTTCCTACAATATGTAACACTTTCTTAAAATCAACTCAATTGTGCCTTTAGGACAATTTAGAAATCTGGTTTTAAACCTGCAAACTTCTGCTTGTAACTGCTTTACATAATTGTATTGTCTTTTGCATCCCTATTATCCTAATGTATTTATCAAATACTTTTCTAATTCTGAATGTATTAATGTCTTTTTACGTTTCTTATGATTGTACTTTCTGTGTTGTTGTTCTGTATTTGTCTTTGTAATTTGACTCGATGACACTGAAAATGAGGGTCGCCCCTCAATGATCTCTGGAGGATAAATAAAGGTTGAATGAATGAATGAATATCTCTATATGCTCATTGCATCTAAAACATGTTGTATGGTGATTTACACTCACTGCAGGCCCAACTGCTAAGGTTAGGAAACTATTGTGGTCTTAAATACAAAAAAAGTCAACATTGATTTGAACCAAGAGACAGGCCGAGCTATCTTTATTACCTTTAACCAAAACCATGATCTTTCCCTAACCATAAGCAAAGTGCTTTTGTTTCCTAAACCAAACTGTACGTCTCTAGTCCTACGCTTTACATGCCTTGACAAAAATGTAGCACTTCCTTTACTAAAAAAAACATTACCTCACAAAATGTAAATTATAGAATATAGTATGCAATTTGTAGGAGACAGTGCTGAGGACAACACAGTAATACAATTTTTTTTTTTTGGGTGAAGATCATTTTAAGTTAAACCAATGCCAATGCCAAATAGACACTACATCAGTGGTACGGAGTACCTCAAGGTCCTATCCTAGATCCTCATTTGTTTTCAATCTGTGTCCCTAACGTTGCAATTAGCAATACTTAGCATATGCAGCCAAATCTGCTTCTATCTGTATTTATTTCAGATACAGAAGTTGTAAGTGAATCAACCTCATGGTTTTGGGAACAGTCTGATTTATTCTTGCAGATATATTTTACGAAAGTACAGACATTTCTGATACAGTCAGTACATAATTGGCAAGCATCATGTTGAGAATAGTTGTTTTTCTCAAACAGACATGTCTGAATATGGATGTGTAATTCTTTGGATGATAATGGCAGAGGGAAGCAGGAAACCATGGCAGGAATCAGTCTTTGTTCGGAAGTTTAAATGACCAACACATAACATGACAATGATACATACAGTCAAGCTTTCATTAGTGAGGCAGGAGGTGAACTACATTTGGTGGTGCAGATAGCACCCATTTATAAATGTGTGATGATGAAAATGTCATGGTCTGCAGTACCAAATGCAGCACTAAAGATTGACAATGAACATTGCTCAGCATCTCTTGCTTAAAGAAGGTCATTCTATCTTTAACAAGGGCATTCCTAATACTGAGACCTGCTCTAATAACACACAGGATTTTGTTAAAATTATGCTTTAACTTCCAGGTTTGCTAGTAATTGGGAGTCTGTCAGCAGATGTAATGCTAATTTCTAGGGCTGCACGATACGAGGAAAATATCTTATTGTGATTATTTTGACTGATGTTGCGATGGCTATATGATTCACGATATCGAAGGGAATGATCAGTTTTGTATCATTATTCTCATTTTCATTGATTTAAAAAAAAATTTAAATATTAAATGATTATAGTGTGATTTTTGCAAGGATCTGTACCAAACAAAGACTTTTTCTTTAGTCTGTAGGATAGGATTTGTAGGCCGGGACATCTCTGCAGCACCACAATACTTCATTCAGAATGGTTAGACACATATTTTGCCGTTAACAAATATTGTGCCACGCGATTTGGATATTGCACTAGTCCATATTGCGATTTCGATGAAATTGTGATTAGTTGTGCAGCCCTACTAATTTCAATGATGTTTGGCAAATACTTTAGAATAATAATACTACATAGAAGTGTGACGGCATGTTGTCATTTCTACCAAATGAGAATCGTTTAAGAAAGTTCTTAAGAACAAGGAGCCAGAACTGAACTAGTGTTAAAAATCAATCTTTCTAGTTAGATGTATCTAATAAAACTGGTTCATCTCAGTCATATTCATCAGGTTCCTACCATGATTAGAAAACATAATAGAGGCATGCATCATCTTATTTTCCAATGAAAATGCAAGCCATAGTCTCAGTGACTTATAACAATAACAATTTATTTGTTACTATTTAATGCACCTGTAGTATTCTAGTATTACAGTGTTTGCACAGCTAAAATACAATACATTTTTATGATGCAAAAACGTAAACACATTACTTTGATCATCCTCTTTTCAGTGATGAGGCAAGTTCCATCGCATGAATGCATTGTATGAGGATTGAGGACAAATTTGAACTTTTTCCTTTGAAGCTTGTAACACAATGACTACTCATTTCCCTTGGATTTCCATGAGTTCAACATGAGTTTCCTTTGGGGCATCTTTCCAATTACCCTGCCACAGTGGATTATCCCTAATCCAGCATATGGCTAATAAGAATAATGACGTTCACTCGTAGTCAAAATCAAAGCCATTAATACAATTATGTTGTGTTAATGGAGCGGGTTTGCTTACAAGATGCTGCAACCACCAGTCACAAGGACACATTAAATGCCAAGATGAGTTGGGGTGGGGTGTTTATCTCTGCACTATCGCCACAGCTCAACATGCTTGTTCTAAGTACACACGGGGCTCTACACCAGAAATCTACAATCTGCAGATACAAGACACATATCAGCTTGCAGAGAGCTTCTGCAGCTTTCTGTATTTGCTTTCACAGTTTCCTGTGTAGAATGTACAATTGAAATACGAAAACTAGAGGTACAAACAATCACACAAGCACAAAGGATGATAATGAAAGATGACAAATACTTACGTTGGAAAAACGAGCATGCAAAAATCAAAATGAAGCCATGTCACACAGTGAGGCGGTTAGGTTGGCAAAGGAGAAGATGAAACATGGTTAGCAAAACGGGCTGCAACGACCATTTTCACAAAGCTTCACATGACATCTGCATGGCGGTTTGTTTTGCCATTCCGATTCTTCTAAGATGCTGTCTGCCATGAAACAGTTTTACATGTCACTTCATGAAGAGAACAAAGAGTTATCAAAAGCAGGACCATTTTGACAGGATCAAAGAGCCCAGAAACAATTTGTCTCTTCTTGTTATATACTGTATATAGCTTCGGTGACACGGCAGCCCAACTTCCAGTTTGTGAAAATGGCTGTTTGTCATGTGCCAGCATGCAGTTAATACTTTCGATCCACGACAGTTGAAGTGCATGCTGGAGCAGAATACTAACCTTGCAATAGCGTTGAGCTAGTGGGTTCTATTACCACTACACAAGGGAAACAAATGAAACAGAGTAACATATTGGAAACTGAACAGCAACAAATCATTGACAAAACTTGCACACTGCACAGTTACATACTGCAATAGAGTAATAGTGCCAACAGCCATCCATCAGTTCAGGGGTTGTCAAAGGTCAGTTTTAAAGCCACTACAGTGTTTGAATTCTGACAAATCACTCAGTGTTGATAAAGTTATAATGTGCAACAGACTGAGCTGCAAAAGGACTCTAATGCTCCTGTTCTACAGGCCCAATAACGTGGAAGCCTGGCAACTTTTTAGGTGCATCAGAATGAATACGGAACACAGTTCTCTGGTTTGAACCCAACGGTCTGTAGGCACAGATCTACGTAGGTGTAATAATACAATCACATAAAAGAAGACTGGGTCTTCTTGTATTTCATCGTTGTATATTTACCCTACACAATCTGTCTTTATGTGCAAATGAGGATTCTGAGTCATGAATAGGGATATATTTACGTTTAAAAAACAGTTTGGATATGGATAATGGTTGGGCGGCATTTTAAATATACTTTCCTTTCTGCAGTACTGTAAAGTACCAGATTCCTGTACTCACCATACAGAAGGAAGCTTGTGTTTGAGCTCCCGAGTTTGTTGACGGCGACACAAGTGTAGTTGCCGTAATCTCCGTCAGACACATTAAAAAATGTCAGCTTCGACAGTGATCCGGTATTCACAATCTTCATGCCATCCAAGCCATTGAGGATCCTAGATGTGAGATGTGAGAAAGGACCGTGGACAAATACAACAATATTAGTTTCAATAATAATTAGGACCACATTTACAGTAATCTGGTTTTATGTCTAGCAGCTGATCAATAACCATCAATAACTGTGAACACTGATGGCAGTAAGCACACACACACACACACACACACACACACACACACACACACACACACACACACACACACACACACACACTTCTTCCATTTGCCAGCATAAATTGCAAATGTAATTGTATTTGTACTAATTACCTTCTGTCCTCCTTATACCACTCAAAATCTGCCTCAGGCACTGCATCAGCTTCACACTCCAGGACTCCTCTTTGGCCCAGAGTCACTCCAACATCTCTGCCCGCTGACACAGTCGGAGCATCTACAAGCAAGCAGCAGCAACAGGAACAGGAATTAGGAGTTCAAATGATGCACAACATTCCATACACTGGTGAAACTGCATGGTGTCCAGAAGTGATGGGAATTAACGGCTCAGGTTTTAATTTGATACAATCCATTCTGTTTCTCCTGCAGCAAAGAAGCTTCACATTATTGAATAGATTTGACTGTGGCCACTGGTTGAGCATTCAGTTACCTCTCATGGACCCCCAAATTCTCACATATCGTTCTGGGCCCTTTGTGAGCCTTGGAAACTTTGAGCCATACAAATGGTGACTACTATGCAGCCCTATTCCCATTCTCAATTAATCTGCTGATATTTGTCTTAATACTATTTGGACTATAAATGCTCAATTTCCATTCTTCCAAATTTCTAGTTTTTTGTCCAACCAACATTTATGTTCTAATAAATTAGTAAAAGAAAAGTAGCACATTATTATAATTGAGAAGTTGTAACTTGCCAGTGTCCACCATTTTTGCTTGAAATGATTACTTAAATGATAAATTGTATCAACATCATTGCCATTTAATTTTGGGTCTATCAACTAATTGATTAACCAAGTAATAGAAACCTGGGGCCTAGTTTTTAACATCACATGATTTTAAAATCAGAAGGCGTTTGACATGAAACTAATTACTTCAGACTTCTCTTCGACTCCAGAAAGTACATTTGATGTGGTGTTCCAATAGTTCCGATAGGAAAGTAAATGGAAAAATACATCTTAAATTAAATTAATGAAAATCAACAACAACAAAGCCAAAATCTCAACCAAAGTCTTCTCTACTGTAAGTCCATTGCAAATCAGAAAATGGTTCAACCCAGGTGCAATAAACCACTAATACTTTGCTTATTAGTAGGGCTTCAACTAATGACTCCTTGAATTATCTCTGATTAATATGTTGATGATTGACTAATCACTATAAAATGATAGGTACTAGTGAAAAAGTATTTATCACGTCCCAACATGCTATGGGTGAATTGCATCATCTTTTCTCTTCACTGAGTTGACGATGGTATATGACAGAAACAACAGGAAAGGTTCATATGTTGGAAGCTGGAAGCGAAAAACATTTGACACCTTTATTAATAGTTGATTTAAATGATTACATGATTATCAAAAATAGCTGATGCCAATAGACTCATTGATGAATCGACTCAAATTGTGTCAGCACGGTTTATTCAAATGCAAAATGTTTAAATTCCTCAGCCAAAGCCGTGGACTCACAGTTGACGGTGATGTCTAGGGTCTTGACATCTGTGTCAATCTCATTGACAGCTGTGCATTCATATGTCCCTGCTTTATGTCTGGAGATAGATGGGATTTCCAGGTACTCATCGTCTGATCCCAGGTCCCCTGGGAAAGGTCACACACAGACACACACACACACACACACACACACACACACACACACACACACACACACACACACACACACACACACACACACAGACAGGGGAAGAAAGTGGAGATGGAGAGTCAGAGTTAATGTGACAAGTCAACAGCTGTGGCCTCGATTGTCATTTTTGCACTCTGTTGTCCCTGCATGGCCTCTGGAAAGTTATTGTCACGCTGGTGACTATCTGAATGTGTAAAGTAACTAGTAACTAAAGCTGTAACAGATGAATGTAGTGGAGTAAAAAGTACAATATTTCTCTCTGAAATGTAGCGGAGGAGAAGTAGAAAGTGGCATGAAAAGAAAAGACTAGTACAAATACCTCAACATGTGGACTGAAGTACAGCACTGGAGTAACTGTACTTAGTTACATTCCACCACTGGTGATGATAATTGTTAGTCATCTACTTATTTATTATTTGAATTTATTCATACTGTGATGTAGTACAGTGCAGTAAGAATGATTCTGGTATCTGGAAAAAAAGAGAGAATCTATTCTGGTATTAACAACAGAGAGAGAAGTTCAGTTCAAACTCCAACACAGAAATCAAAGAATGAAGTTGGGAAGCAGCAGCAGGAGCGCCGACAGGTCCTGTTCATTCTTGTAGCAACCTGATCTACTATGAGAGGGAAATGGCACACAGCTACATGTGTATCAAACCTTACACAGGTAAATATCGTGACACAAGCTCAATTTTGTCTCTCATGTTTCTCTGTTTTCTTTCAACACCAGTTCTTGAGCTTACTGACATTTTTCTGAGGATGTTAACACTTGGTGATTAGTGCTTTGTTCAGCCCACACTCATTATCAATTGTCTGTCAGCTCTTTCATATTCTTCTCCTTTGTATGTGTCTCTTACGCCTGCGAGCACACCAGGACTACTACTGAGATGTGACAATATGAGCGGCCCTGCTACTTTTTTCTGTTTCAATTTGACACGCTTGACAGAGACACTTAATACAGCACTCAACGTAAAGAACAAAAAACATAATTGACTTTGAGCCTCCTCCCAAGATGGTGGTAGGTGTCAGTAATGCATCGCACATGGATTCACTTTGCTGGGTTTCTGCACATTACTGAAATACACCTGGGGAGTTCTCACTGGCACACTGATCATCTGATGAGGAGTATCGGGATGTGTGCAGATTCCACTCTGTTCCTTTTTCTGCTTGGCTTTGTCTCAACAGGGCATACTACATTTTTGCCAATAGAGACCGCAGTGTCACTTAAAGGCACACTGCTGTCCTCTGAGGAGAGTTAATCAAGACGAGGCTGCCAGGTGACGGAAGTCCTCATATCAAACATCAGTTTTACGGCAGGTGGCTTTTCACAGTAGCAGTGTAAGCAGCTGTCCTCCATGCTGACACATGAAAGCAATGTTTCACTATGATGGCCTCTAAATAAATTCATAAAAACAATTGATGGCTGGGAGAAAGCTACACGATTCCTCTCACTACTATTACAGGTCCCATATTATGTTCATGTTCAGGTTCATGCCTGTATTTTGGGTTCCTACGTAAACATGTCTACATGTTTTAATGTTCAAAAAAGACATTTTTCTCATACTGTCTGTCTGAATATACCTGTATTCACCTTCTGTCTGAAACGCACCGTTTTAGTGCCTGTCTCTTTAAGCCGCCCTCCTGAAAATGCCCAGTCTGCTCTGATTGGTCAGCGTTTCCGTGTCTTCTGTACCTGCGCTCTCTGAGTCTCTGCACCGCCATTGCAGCCGGGGAATGATTGTAACGGCATTGTAGCACCACTGTCTACCTATATAGTATAGTTGTGACTAGGTATGTAACGATTACCAGTGTAACGGTAAACCACGGTAAAAATGTTGAAGATAACAATTACCTTTTTCATTTAAAATATCATTATTATCTCGGTGGATTACCACGGTGTGGAAACCGTGTGTTCCCAGCTTAATCCGAGGCTCCTGAAGTTGCCGCGCGGGCGCACTACGTAGCCTACAGTGCGTTTCTTGAAGTTGGAATCATGGCGTGAGGCGATAACAGCGCTCAGGACATTTATCAGCCTTGTAGAAAAGGCCATAGTAACACTTACTCTCTCTCTCCTGAGATTATTGACCAATCAGTGACGAGAGTCATCGCTTTGATCTCCTGCCAATCACTCGCGCTCAGACAGGAGAAGGGGACAGAACAGCTGTAAACGGACTTTTTTCTTTATCATTCTTTTCCAGTTTTCAGACTTGTTGAAGTCATGTGTGTAGCACAGTCATGTGTCTCGCCAGTAAACAGATAGCGCTGTGGAGCCACGTGCTTAGCTATTAAAGGTGTATTACACTGTTTGCTCCGTTATGGATATGTGTGCTGTAATAGATGTGGCTTATCCTCAGTTTGTGTTACTGAGCAATATGTTACATTTATGTTAATTATTACAGAGAAATTAATGCAATTCTTAGTATTGTTTCTTGTTATATGCTGGTGGCTATAACATTTAGTTTTTGGTAAATAATGTTTATAGTAAGTCAGATGCTTATTAATGTGCATTATTATTTGTTTATATTTCAGAACCACATCCAACTTGTAATGTAATGTCATATACAACGTCACAGTTAACTTCATGTTGGAGTTGTAAATAAATCTTCCTGGATCTCAAAGTCAGACATCTCTGGTTCAAGTTCTTCCCGGACCCCCTACAGCGGGCCAGTGTTTCAGTAGCCAGTTTTCAATAGTTTTTACAAGCCTGTTGCCTATATGTTTGTAATATAAGAAACACTGTTACACTTTTTGAAACTATTTCAGCTTGTGTAGGCCTATCAGTGCTTTCTGAACATATTGAACACACTTTCAAAAATACCGTGATAATACCGAAAACCGTAATAATTTTGGTCACTATAACCGTGAGGTTAAATTTTCATACCGTTACATCCCTAGTTGTGACATCACAACCGTACGGAAGTCCTGACGACTCGTTTAAAGGCACAGTTTCTGAATACGGGCTGTGTGCATTTCTCTATGACTTTAACGCTTTGATACTTTCGCAGTATTTATATAGAACCGCGACCTGCTTTATAATTAAAAAAGACATGAAAATCTCACTTTTTACAATATGGGACCTTTAATAGTAATGTTGTTTCTGTTGTATTGCTTTAAAATAATCATGTCATTGCTGATGTTCAAAGTCTTGCTTTATACCAAAGCAGTTTATTGTAATGGAAGCACAGTGCCTCACATGAAATGCAGAGTGCCTCTGCTAACTAAATAATGTATTACACCTCTATCACTTTTATGTAAAGCTTGGAGGAAAATGGGCAGAGCAGCTACTGTACATTATAAAGCAAAGGCCATGTAGTGAGTGAGTGAGGTGATATTTTAACTGTACTCTACTAACTGAATTGATGAAGATGTGTCAGGATTTCTCAGCCCAGCCGGTGATTGAGTTGTAAATTAGCTTTTCAGTAACTAATAAAAGCAGCATGTTGCACTGTTGGGGAAAAAGAAAACCTTGTGAGTTGGTAAAAGCTGTAGCCTGACGTCATCATACTCAGATTCTAGTCAGAATCTGAGTCTGATTCTGCTCCATTGGGCTGGGATTATGGGGCGTGTTTCAACCCAACCAGGAAAGAAAAGGCCTCTGCACTCAATTGGATAGACCTGCAACCAATCAGAGCAACAGAGTTGTAAACAAATTCAACCCAAGCGCTCTTTGGTGACGTGGTTGATTACGTTACTGTTGATCATCTGTTCATCATCGTATAAAGCCCGCCCTGACAATTTGATTAGTCCGAGCAGCTCTGGGGCTTCTCATTTTTTCTTTTTCTGTTGATTTTGCCAGGTGGGATCATAACAATAAGCTGTGGTTAATAACCGTGAACTTGTGAGTAACTTCCCCAAGGGCCCAAATTAAACTCCATCCATCCATCCATCCATGCATCCATTTATCCATCCATCTATGCATCCATCCATACATCAATCCATCCATTCACCATCCAGCTATCCATCCATCCATCCATCCACCATCCATCTATCCATCCATCTATCCATCCACTGTCTGTATTAGCCACATATTGTTGGTTATAGACAGAAACTACACTTGCTCTTGGACTCAGAGTGGTGAGTTTTCTTTTGTGAAATGAGCTAACTATTCATGTCACGACAATTCCAGTTGGAATTTCTCAGTTAGACATCATGCATTTCATTCTTAACTAATATGTCATATCTTCTGCAGCCCATCTCATTTGGAGTTTGTACTGTAGCAGTCTAAAGTGTGTTTCTGCCCTCTCAGCCAAGACAGTGATTACAGACCTTGAATCTTTGAGTTCAAGTAGTTTCTTTTTTTTAATACTATTTATTAATCTCTCAAGATGTTCACTCTGTTTTGTTTTTGTTTCATGTCACATGTCAGAGCGAGGGGGCTGCCCGTGGACAGGCGCCCCAGCAGTTGGGGGTTCGGTGCCTTGCTTAAAGGCAGCTTGGCAGTGCCCAGGAGGTGAACAGGCACCTCTCCAGCTACCAGTCCACACTCTGCATTGAGTCCGAACTGAAGTCAAGAAGGCAAGTCCCCAAGGACTGAGCTACTGCCTCCCCAGTTTCTAACTTCAGTTACGTACAAATATGGAAAGCTTAACCTAAAAACATTCAAATAGGGATTTGAAAAGATTCAGTGCTTTCGGGTTCATATTTACATTTTGCTTCCATCTTTGAAACAAACAAATTGCAAGAAAGTACAAATTTGAATAGTACTTTTGACCATCTTACATTTTATAAAGATGCATAGGTAGGTAATAACACAGTGTCTAAAATCCTACAGTAGCATTACAGTATAATCCAACTGAATATCCCTCATCGATTTTGCCAGGTTTTTGTTTGTTTCATAATGTGATCGAACCTTAACTGTAGCGTTGTCACATCATAAACGTGATTTATTGTTCAACAGTGATGTGCAACAGTTTTAGCAGCATGGATGCCGTCGTCCTGCTGATAGTGGTGTCCGATGAGGAAACACACTGATGTGATGTTCTACAGTAGAGGGCATTGACAATCCATCACCATTGCCTTATTATCCAGTCAGTATAGTCATATAGTCTATATCCTAGACATTCCACTTGGAAATGCACCACAGGAAATTCCGCCGCATGATTGTATTTTCGCCGATGTCCGCCACCTTCCTTCCTTTGTGTTGGCATTCTAAACTCCGGTGGATTTGTAAGGACTATGGTTAACTGCTCCTCAGATCTCTGCAGGGTAAATCCAGACAGCTAGCTAGACTATCTGTCCAATCTGAGTTTTCAGAGTTTTCTCTTTGTTAAAGAGGGCTGCTGGGTTTGTGACCGAGTCATTAGTGAGATAGACTGTGCACTGGCATCAAGGTGACATGGCAGGACATCAGGGAAACCAGACAGGACAAGGTGGTGGGGAGAAGAAAGCAAAACGAGCCAGGAAGTCTCGGGAGAGGGCTGCAGAAGATAATGTACCCTTTCCTGTGTCCCTGAAATGCCATCCTCAAACTCAAGGGCAAAGAAGAAAATGGGGTAGAAAATGAAAAGAGAAAGATATTTGTGTACAGGGTGAGGGGAGTAACTTTGGAGGGGGGAAGACAGGAGAGCAGATGCTTGAGGGATATAGTCATTTAAGGAGAGGGAACAGGGGGGTATGGTGAGGTAGGATTTAAATTGATGAATCCAAGCAAAGGGGAGAGAAAGAAATAGAAGCAGAATGGCAGAAAGGAGCTGTTAATAGACAGAAAAGCACACATAACCAGAGAGAGAGTGTGAGTGGAGATTACCAGTGGTGTCTTAAGGGAGGGAAGGTCAAAGTGAAATGTGTTGAAGAAGAAGCAACAAAAGCTTTTGTTACTCAGACAAACACAGAGGAAGAACATTTATTTAAAAGATGTCCAAGAAGACAATGAAGGAGAGCAAGCGACTGCTGCTGCACTGCAGCTCCGTTCTGAGACTGAGCCTCTGCTGCTGTTGCTCTTCAAGGCAAATATATAGATAGGTATTTTTCCACTGATTATCAGCCTTTGGCATGTGGAGTTTCTTAATGTGCCTTTGATGCATCATCCTCTTTGAAGGAAACAAACATGAAAGGGGCGAGCGATAAAAAGAATCATAGAAATACAGTAGCTTGGGGTTCTATGTATTACTGCCATGCAATAAGGCAGCTTTACTTCTATTGAAGAGGTTTGCCAGCGAAGATAATCTGTTGTGACAGTACGGTTTAGATTTGACCCGTCAATAGCATGCACATGTTTGAGCATACTAAAAATGAAAACCATGGCTGCTACTAATCTCTCAGGCCAAACTTCTATTGTATCTCAGTTAGACTGAAGGAGAAGCAGCAGTGTAAGTGAAGGATTCAGTGTGTAAAGAATATACATTATGTCAGTGAATGTGAAGGGATGAATCACACTACTGCTTATGCATGCTAAATAAAATAAAAAAATAATGAAGAACACTCTTCTCTTGAGTGTTGAACATTTCTATTCCACATCAATAAAAGGACCAGTTAACAACCCAATCCAATTAGTTAATTCCTTGAGTAGGATTGGTCTATGCATCACTGCTTAATCTTCTTTGATAAAAAGCAACTACAGAAAGTTGTATTTGCATTAATTGTACTTTTAAGTGTTAGTGTCTGGCCAGGGACAGCAGATGTATGATTTTTTTCAAACTCACGTGCATGTGGATCGCCTGAAAACGAGGCATTACTCAATTTTGGCTTTGCAATAATTCAAAAATTCTGATCCGTGTGATGCTATCCTCAGGATAATTACACCTGCTGCTGCGTACGAATGCATTCAGAAAAAAAATGTTTAACAGTTTTCTGTTTAATGTTTCCTGCAGTGGTGGGGTGAAGGGAGTTATTAGTCTTTTACTTACAATACGATACACTCTATTGTCCTTGAGGGGAAATTCATTTTGGACATTTTTTACTTCCAATATCCCCAAAATCAAAGACAAGATGCACCAACATCAATATAGGTATAAAATACCCCCCGCCTACCTCTCCAGGGGCTAATCATAACCTTCTTTCAGATATAGCTGCACTGCATGACCTGCTGTAATAAACAGCATCTTGCATTTCAGTAACATAATGTATCTGACAGTATTGTTAGCTAACTGGCTAGCTTACCAGTTCTTGGAAGGAAAAAGAAACACATTCTAAATAGTCTCGCATTGCCAGACCCTCCTCCACAGCGCTGCGGGGGAGGGTCTGGCTAGTCCACACAGCATTCTGGGTTTATTGACATTTCTTTAAACCAATCACAATCGTCTTGAGCGGCGCTAGGACGGAGTCACGGTGCCTCTGCTAAATAGCCTCTGGAAGGAACTTGTTTTGGTGGAACGTGTGTACGTTCAAAAGTTGTTTTAGTCGTGCAACAGAAAACTCCGATTGGACAGATAGTCTAGCTAGCTGTCTGGATTTACCCTGCAGAGATCTGAGGAGCAGTTAGTCATAGTCCTCACAAATCCACCAGAGGTTAGAACGCCAACACATAGAAAGAGGAAGGGGACGGACATCTGGCCAAAAAGAAGGACATCCGGCGTAATTTCCGGTTGCGCCTGAACAATCCCGGAAATGAAACGTCGTCGACATAGACTACATCTAAATGAATCTAAAAGGAGGAGGCAGAACAGCTGTCACTTGGTGCAGAGTGCAGAGCAGCACTCCACGTTTGAAAAGGTAAGCTACAGCATCCTGAGGCTGTGGATGTAACATCACAACCCAGTCTCACGGCAGTTCGTGTAAATGTCACGTTATTTTTAATCTATTGATACGTGTTCACGGGTACGTTTTTTTACCGGGAGACGGCCGAAAAGGACGCCCCATATGCCGGGAGGCGGCCGAGAGACGGCTGCGGGGGATGCGCGACAATAACGGGATGGTGGAGGTTGGGTTTAGGAAAAACACAACGGGGAAAGGACGCCTCACACGCCGGGAGATGGCCGCGGGAGACGGCCGCGGGGGACACCCGTGGGGGACGGCCGCGGGGGACGCGTGACAATAACGGGACGGTTGTGATTAGGAAGACTACGGGAAACAAAACGCCACACGTGGGACGCGATCCCCGGTCTCCCGGGTGAAAGTCCTGTGTTGTTTGACCCATCCCCCGTCCCGACCAACCTCCCTGGCGCGGA